>NW_024749779.1:12253204-12319106 GCF_018991925.1 Homarus americanus | reverse complement strand
CATTCTCTATTACTGGTCTCATAATATCTGTTGACAAGACGAGGGTCATTAATCCTCGTCCTGCTCACCCCCTGTTACAAGTTTTATTAACTATTTGATCAGAAGTAAAAAGTAAATATTAAAACTAATTCATTATAAAGAAGAATTGTAAACAATAAAACATAATTACAAAAAAATGGTTCAAATAGGTTGACATGAGACAGTCCAGTTTTTCTATTGCTGGCATAGGAAGAGGATTTGGAGTTTCTAAGCCTATTGTCAAAATTTCGTGCAGTTGATGGAACAATTCGAAACAGGCTGCGAGCATCAGGAGCTCACCACAGGACTCCAACACAAAAAGAAAATCACAATATCGTCATCGACAGGCAATACTTGAATTTGCACAACAACATGAGAATGAGGGTCTTGATTACTCGGGCTGGTTAGCTGGTGTCCTCTGTCATATAATGTCCGCTAATTGTGTAGTGTTTGGGTATAATTCTTTGTTCAAACGAGAGGTAAATATACACTTCCACATATTTCCGAAAGATGAACTAAGATATAGTGGCTTAACCTCTTCAAGAGAAAACACACATTGTTTACTTGGCTTAAGGTTCCTACTTATCATTACTCCTAAATCTCTCTCGCAGTCGGATTTCTCTATGGCATCGTTGTTCATCTGGTATCTGGTTTCCCTGTTTACATCTCCTATACTAAGTACTTTACATTTGTCCACGTTGAATTTCATCTGCCATTCTGTAGACCATTCGAAAAATTTGTTTAGATCTTTCTGTAGTTTTACTGAGTCCTCGTCAGATTTAATAGCACGTCCTATTTTAGTGTCATCAGCAAATTTACTTATGTTGCTGTCTATGCCGATATCTATGTCGTTTATGTATATAATAAATAATAATGGTCCAAGTACTGAGCCTTGGGGAACTCCACTTGTGACGTTGCTCCAATGGGACTTAGTGCCGTTAATGGTCACTCGCTGTTTCCTGTCCTGTAACCACGCCCTAATCCATTTAAGGATGTTACCTTTGATGCCATGAGCTTCTACCTTTCTAATTAGTCTTTCGTGGGGGACTCTGTCGAAGGCTTTGCTAAAGTCGAGATATACCACATCATAATTGTGCCCCTCGTCCACCGATTCGAAAACTGATGAAAAGAATGTTAACAGATTAGTTAGACAAGAACGTCCGCTTGTGAAGCCATGCTGGGAATCATTGATCAATCTGTGCTTCTCCAGGTGATTTCGAATAGAGTTTGAAATAATTGCTTCCAGTAATTTGCCTACTATTGATGTTAGACTGATTGGGCGGTAGTTAGAGGATAGTGATCTATCCCCCTTCTTGAAAATCGGTATTACATTCGCTATCCTCCAGGATTCTGGTACTATACCTGTTTTTAAGGACATGTTAAACAACTTTGCTAAGGGAATACTAAGCTCTTCCTTACATTCCTTTAATACTCTGGCAAATATCTCATCGGGACCAGGTGACTTATTAGGCTTTAGTTTGTCTATTTGCTTACTAACATCGTTACTAGTCACTACTATCTCGCTTAATTTGTTTTCTTCACTATCTCTGAATAGAGTTGGTGCCTCGGGAATCATGTTTAAATTTTCGGTGGTGAAAACTGTTCAAAAATATTTATTCAAATTATTGCTCATTTCTCTGTCGTTATCAGTGAGCTCGCCGGCGTCTGACCGTATTGGGCCAATCTTTTCTCATGTTTTAGTTTGATAAATTTGGTAAAATCCTTTGGGGTTTGTCTTCGCCTCCCTTGCTATCCTTACCTCATTATTCCTCTTTGCTTTCCTTATCTCGGTTTTAACCCTACTCGCCAATACCCTATAATAGTCCCGGAGGCGAATTTCGCCACGATTTATCCTTCTACCTATAGCCTTCCTTTGGCCGATGATGTTCTTTAAATAATTGTTAATCCAGTTAGGGTCTTTGTTGTCTGATCTGAGTTTTTTGTATGGTATGTTCTGCCTTTGTGCATTAAGTAACTCACTATTTAAATTGACGTGGAACTCGGCAATCTCAGATCTCGTTATCAGGTCTGTGTCATCTGCCAGGTTCACGGCCAAGCGCGACACCCCCTCTCTCAGCTGCCTCTTTAAACTGTCAAAGTTCGCCCTTCTGAAATCTGGTACTTTAGTGGAATTTTCCTTACGTCTGCCCTGAAAATCTAACTGGAATCTAATTTCTTTGTGGTCGCTGTTTGCAAGTTCGTTCCCTACCTCGACACTGCTAATGAGGTTTTCTCTGTTTGACAGAACTAAATCGAGTATATTATTACCCCGTGTGGGTTCGGTTATATGTTGACTTAGAAAACAGTCCTGGATCGTCTCGAGAAAATCCTCTGATTCTGAGTTACCTGTAAGGTCAGTCCAATCTATTTGGCCAAGGTTAAAGTCGCCTACTATACAGACTTTGTTGTGTATAGAAGCCCTGCGCATTTCATCCCAGATAAGTCGCTCATTGACTCTATCAAGATTGGGAGGGCTATATATTACTCCTGTGAGTAATTTTTCCCTACCGTCGATTAATTCTATCCAAATTGTTTCTGTATTCCGCTCAATTTTTATTTCCTTATTTATTTCACACTTCAGATTATCCCTAACATAGATTGCTACTCCGCCTCCTTTTCTGGTCTGCCTATCGGTATGGAACAGTTTGTAACCCGCAATTTGGTATTCGACTGGTAACTCACGTGTGTCTAGGTTGATCCATGTTTCAGTGAATGCTATTATATCGATTTTTTTGGTACATACCAAGGCCCTAATATCATCCATTTTGTTTCTCATACTTCTACTGTTCGCGTAGTATACTTTTAAGTTAGTCGTGTTCTGAGTCCTCCCTTTACCGCGTTTAGTTTTAAACTCCATGTCTAATTTAGTTTTGTCATCATTCCTAACACTATTTCCCTGTAATCTTTCACTTTGTTTATCCGCTCCCACTGCAGTCTCCTCCACCCCCGTGCTCATATGTTCCTCTAGCACTTTAAAGACTTCGATATCTTTTTAACTGCCCCCTCTAGAGCTCCAGCCAGGGTTGCTACTCCATCCCTAGACAGGTGCACCCCATCCCTAGCATAAAGGTCCCTTCTGCTATAGAAGTTGTCCCAGTTGTCAATGAATGGGACTGATATTGACTTGCAATATCTGCCAAGACGGTCGTTGACACCAACTGCCCTTGACAACCATTCACTGCCAACTCTCCTTCTAGGCAGGACACGGCATATGATAGGGATCCCTCCCTTAGTCCTATTACGATATATAGCTGCCTTGAACTTATCAAGAAGCTCCTCGCTCCTACACCGGCCAATATCATTGCCTCCTGCACTGAGGCAGATAATGGGTTTGTTCCCATTACCAGACAAGATATTGTCCATCCTGTCAATTATATCCCCCACCCCAGCTCCTGGCAAACACACCCTCATCCTATTTTTGTTTTTACCACAAAAGGCCCTGTCCATGTACCTTACCTGTGAGTCACCAACAATTAAAGTTTTTATACCTTCCTTGTCATCCCTGTCCCTGACTGTACTAACGTCCAATTCGTCTATCAATGGACTGAACGGGTTGGTACACTTAGCTGTTGTTTTCGTTGTTGTCGTATCCTTGGTGTACTTCTTCACCACCAGCTTCGTCTTCCCACTACTCACCACCTTCCACTCGCTTGAGTTTTCGTCAGACACTGGCTCTCCTTTTAATTTCGCCAGCTCTTCCTTTAATTTCAGGTTCTCCAACGTGGTCCTCTCAATTTCTTCCTTGGCCCTCGCCAATTGTTCCATGGACCACTCCAGTTTGGTCAACAAACTCACATACCCAAGACCACACATAGCACTGGCCATATCTGATAATTACCCCTCGGGAGCTAACCCTGCAGTGACCTTTCCCCTAGTGAGGTCAGAACACAACTGAGGTCAGAACAAGACTATGCTAAGCCCCCCTCTGACCAGTATATCCATATATGCATATTTCTATTACATACTATACCTTTCGTTGTTACATTGCTTTGTATTATCGTAATTCGTATCCTGCATGAGTCAACCTTTACATATTATGAATTCTGAAGATTACTTTGAACTATAAATTATCCAACTGAACTACTTTTGTTCACATCAAGTTTATGTTACAATACACATGTGGTGCCCATTTCCCGATTGTTTTATTGCTAATTAATCCTTTCACTACGATGTCTTCATATCTATTTTATTCTGGCTACCGTCATATAATTTATTCAGCTGGAAAGTTCCATCTCGTACTCAAAAGATTTAACAAAACTTTGTTGTTTCTACAAGATATAAATTCAAACACATCCATAATATGTTTGCTTATAAATGTTCACTTTTGCAGAGGAAAATCCTTAATTAAACCATGTATTCATTACCCTCTCATCCTATTGTAACTTTAGTATTCTCATCTGGCTAGCGCTAGACAATTACATTCAACTGAGGAAACCCCGTCTATATTCTCAAAGTGTTATTCTACTTTGCAATCTCTCCCAGCTGATATACAGTGTGATATACACTTTCCCTCCTCACCCAGTACTCCGTCTCCCCTCCACAGAAAGACACCTACCCCGTCATCCCCCCACGCTCACGAGCGAATGCTTTGAATTCCTGCTTCAGAGTTCAGAGTTCACACCCCGGGAAAAGAGAACATTGGTAATGCTGAGTGACAAACACAGGAGTGGAACCTACTATACCTGTATCATTATGTACAGTCTCGTTCAAGATTCTTCGAACACTGCTGGAGACAGCTGGCAACTCAAGGCCGTTTGTTTACAATACTAAGTAGTAAAAATTATGAATGAATGTAAAACTGGTCGGTGATTGGTTACTTAGTTCCCCGTTGCTTCATTAACGGTTGGGCTTTGTTGTTTCGTATTATATTATACCTTTTACTGCATACTGTATGGTATATACTGTATACTGTTACAGTAATTTGATTTTAAAATGGATAGAGCAATAGGCCAACCTATATGAATTTATGTTTAGACAATTAAACATAAGAAAAAATCGGTAAGTATGTTAAAGAACATCATGCATCAGGCACAGCTGTATGCAGGCTGTTTATGAGGTTGCCTGTTTATCGTTAATTTATACAAATATTATCTTGAAACGTTTAATCCCTTTCGGGTAATTAATCCAGTTATATGTAACCGATGCTAAACAGACTTCTTTCTAACGACGCTGATTTCATGCAACACAAACTGCAGATTTAATTCGCTGTGGAATTAAGCAGAATCATCGGTTCACTGCTACCTGTAGTAAGTGTGTGTGTGTGTGTGTGTGTGTGTGTGTGTGAGTGTGTGGAGTGTGTATGTGTGTGTGTGCATGTGGAGTGTGTGTGTGCATGTGGAGAGAGTGTGTGTGTGTGTGTGTGTGTGTGTGTGTGTGTCAGCCTGTGTCTGTATTTAATAATGACGTTGTTCAATTGAAGGTGATGGTATATAATCTTACGAACCATCCGTCTGATGGTGTGAACTAGTGCGGTAGCATATGCCTAATACTTTTACAAGCCTTTATCTAGCAATATCACTGTCATTCCAAGACTCTGAATATTGTAAACAGCAAATGGTATTTCTTTCGTTGAGTGACTAGTTGCCCCCCCCCCCCAAAAAAAAATCTTATTTTCTGACTTGTGTAGATTACGTCACCTTTAGTCTGGTGTCTTTTAAAAAATATATATATTTTATTTATTTTTCATATATGAGTATGATGTATTATAAAACTGTATCTTATTTATTTATTTATTCATTCAACTATTTTTTTATAAATGCCTAATAAAATATAAATATAAAGCTAACGTTATGGGCGGGAAGGTGGGGGAGACAGAGGTGTTGTCAGTGCTAACTACCCTTCCACTCCCTCAAATGTAGAAGGCCACTGCCAACATAGAATACCACACTCAGAAAATCACTGAACGTGGAAGAATAATCGGCACAACGGAGGCTGGATTTTCACCCACAGAAATTGCCCGAGAATTGGGGTTTTGTCGGTCAACTGTATATCATTGGATTAAGCGATGGGAAGAGGAAGGAAGTTTAAAGGACCACCACAGGACGGGAATGACGCGCAGAACAACTCCTGCACAAGTTGAAGCCATCCGGAATTTCGCTGAGCCCAACCCCTTCAAGACTTCATTTTCAATAAGAAAGGATCTACAATTAAATATTTCCCCTTTAACAATCGGGCGAAGACTTCACGAAGGAAGCATTCACCATAAAACTCCCGCCACCAGGGAGAAGTAAAATGAGCGACATCGCGAGGGCAGGTTGCAGTTTGCTCGACGGTATGCTGAAGAAGGCCTAGATTTCTGGGGAAGAGTAATATTCACTAACGAAAAAACTTTCTCATCTACCTCTCACGGGAGGTTACATTGCTGGAAGAGGAACAACACCCAATATGCTAGACAGCATATTTATGAGGAAGCAAGGAGTGGCCATGTGACTTGCAATGTTTGGGGATGGATATATTAGTATGGAGTTGGAGAGCTGACTGACATAGAAGGATGATACACAGCTGAACAGTATTTAGAAATACTCGAAGAAGTTATGCTTCCCTTGGTACGCGCATATGCTTTCCCGTTTCCCGAAAACATAATTTTCATCCCGATAGGTGTCCTATCTATACCGCACGGATTGTATAACGGTGGTTTGCAGAACAAAGAAATTTGCAAGTTTTAGACTGGCCAAGGAAAGGTGGTTACATGAACCCTATAGAGAACGTTTGGGCCACTATTGTGAGCGTGTGGGAGCCAACTGAAGAGAGAACCGGGGTGCAGCTACAGAAGCATACACACCGTGAGTGGAAGGTGCCGAGGCGGAAACCGCAACTGATACACAACCACCCCGCCTCCGTTCCCAACAGGCTGCAGCAAGTAATTGAGAATGAAGGTGGCTGGATTAAAAATTTCTGTATCAGAAATAATTTCCCGATGTAAAGAAAACAATCCTCTTCCATTATCTTCACTTAGGCAGTATGTATTCAGGTTGATTTAAGTCAAATAAATCATAACATTATACTTATATTTAATATGAAAGAGTACAGTAGCATATATGATAAATATATTGCATGTGAAATAATTACCATATCTACCACGGAAAAAATCAGAGAGGGAGACGGAGACAAAAAAACAACTGTATAATGACAGAATACATACAATACTGTATGTAATGGTTCCGATCACAGCTGTCTGATTTGGCTCTTTAAGGCACTTGTGACGAGGAAATTAATATTTCATATTTCACTCTCATAATCTCATATATAATAAGTTCATGTCATGCCTTTCACAATATATTTATGTATTACTGAAAAACGTTTATGGTAATAATTGTGTTTGTATATATTCTTCTCTTCGTTTATTTATAAGATATGAGAATTTTTTTTTGCCAAAATACCAAACTGTTATAACGTTACCTGAATTATTTCATAACTTACAATAATGCTCCAACACTCACGCACACTTGCACGGAAACATACGCACTCGCTCGTGAAGAATGTCGATTTCACCCCCCCCCCCTTTCCGTTTTTTATTAATTATAAAAAATATTACATTAATTAGTGAAATTTCGTACTGAAGGTAATACCGTAGCATAAGTATTGTATCGCTGGGGTCGCCGGTGGGTAGAATACCTCTCTTGCCTCGCAAGTGATATGTCACGGGCTCGATTCCCGGGCCGGTGGAAATTTGTTCGGACAAAGTTCCCAGCCTCCCTTTGTCCCTGTTCACCTAGAACCAAAGTAGGTACCTGCTGTAAATCGAAAGTTGCGAATTCGTATTCAGGGACACGTTGTTGGAGTCTCCAATAACTTGCTTAGACATAAACCATTGACTCTACAGTCTTGTACGACCTTAACTCATGAGACATAAAGGCAAGCATGAACTTAGCATGCTTCCCTGTTGGGCGCTGTAAAACGCTTCTGCGCTTCACCTTAAACAAAGATGTAGGGGGAGTACCCAAAAAAAAAAAAATTGTATCGCTGTAGATCTTTCAACTGTCATTACCTTTGCCATCTGAGTAGACTTAGCTTATTATATATTTCAAATGACATTTCTTTCGATTACTGATTGTTTGCCCGCAAAAAAAAGCCCTGTTTTTAATCTGGTTCACCACAGGATCGCATTGAAATTGTGTAGTATCCATTTCAAAACATATTATTGAAACATAAAGAAATATATGAATAAATAACAAATTATATATAGATTTCTATTTCCATTGCCTCACAGGGAATGTAAAATAAATGTCATTAAATAAACTTCAAAATACTGTTTCATTTATACAACTGTGTTTACAGACACGCATTGACACACACAGGCTAAGGCACACACACACACACACACGCGCACTACAGGTAGCAGTGAACCAATGATTCTGCTTAATCCCAAAGCGAATTAAACCAGCAGTTTGTGGTGCATGAAATCAGCGTCTTTAGAAAGAAGTTTGTTTAGCATCGGTTACATACGACTGGATTAATTACCCGAAATGGATTAAACTTTTGAAAATAACATTAGTAAAAGAACATAAGAACATAAGAAAATAAGGAGTCTGCAATAGGCCGGTTGGCCTGTGCATGGCAGCTCCTGTCGAGAGTTACTACCACTCTCTATCATCCATGAATCTATCTAGCCTCCTTTTGAAACTTTCCAGAGTTCCCGCACTTACTACAAAGTTGCTAAGCTTGTTCCACTCGTCCACCACCCTATTTGTGAACCAGTTTCTTCCTATCTCCTTCATAAACCTAAACTTATCCAACTTGAATCCGTTGCTGCGAGTCCTATCCTGCTCGGATATTATAAGAACTTTATCTATATCCCCTTTATTGATTCCTTTCACCCACTTAAATACTTCTATCATATCTCCCCGCACTTTTCGTCTTTCTAGGGAATGCAAGTTAAGTTTCTATAACCTATCCTGATATGGAAGGTTTCTAAGTCCCGGAATCATTTTTGTCATTCTTCGCTGCACCGACTCTAGTGAATTTATATCCATTCTATAATAGGGGCACCAGAACTGAACCGCATAATCGAGGTGCGGCCTAACTAGCGCAAGATATAGTTGCAATAAGACCTCTGCACTCTTGTTACTTACACTTCTAGATATAAAACCCATTACTCTGTTTGCCTTATTTCGAACATTAACGCACTGCTATCTGGGCCGTAGGTCCGGGCTTTCAAGTACCCCTAGGTCTCTCTCACAAGTCGACTTCTCGAGGTTGATGTTGTTAAGGCTGTATACATTATAAGTATTTGTTCTTCCAATATTAAGTACGCTGCACTTGCTGGTGTTGAATTTCATTTGCCATTTTTCAGACCACCCCTGCAGTTTATTTAGATCCTCCTGTAATGCATTTGCATCCTGCCCTGAATTAATTTGCCGCCCTATTTTAGTGTCATCCGCAAACTTGCTTATGACAACCTCATACACAACCTGCACACAGCTGTGCCCGATAGATGATGTTCTTTAACACACTTACCGATTTTTACTTATGTTTAATTGTCTAAACATGATTTCATATAGGCTGGCCCATTGCTCTATCCATTTTAAAATCAAATTAACAGTACATACCAGCAGAAAAGTATAATATAATACGAAGCAACAAAGCCCAACCTTTAATTAACGGGGAGCTAAGTAACCAATCACCGATCACCTTTACATTCATTCACAATATTTACTACGTACTATAGTAAACAAACGGCCTTGAGTTGCCAGCTGTCTCCAGCAGTGTTCGAAGAATCTTGAACGAGACTGTACCTGTATCATGATGACGGACCTAAATCATCCATCATTATGTGCCTGTATCATCATGATGTACTTTTATCATCAGGACATACCTGCATCATAACACAGGCACAGACTTACTAATTTACGATACCACATTATTATCGTTATTACGGATTAATACTGGTAGTTTGCTGGAGACGTTTTACCTTGCCCCTCCCATCCCAAATGCCACAATTTTTTTTTTTTTTTTTTAGAGAAAGGCGGATTGAAGGAAGATTAGAGGTGGGGGAAGGAAGTTATAGTTCGGAAATTGAAGAAATTTAGGAGGAGGTAAGAGAGGGCGGGCTATATCTTGGAAAAACACCCTACAGACTGGAGGAGTGAATGCTTCGGACGCGGGTTCATACTCCTATGGTTCATAACTCTAGGAGACGAGGATTAACAACGCTGACTGTGGCAGGTGGAAGTTTGGGAGAGTGTACCGGTATCATAATGATCTACCTGTATAATCATAATGTACTTGTATCATCATAATGTACAGTCACGTTCATGATTCTTCGAACACTGCTGGAGACAGCTGGCAACTCAAGGCCGATTGTTTACTATACTACGTAGTAAAAATTATGAATGAATGTAAAAGTGATCTGTGATTGGTTACTTAGTTCCCCGTTGCTTAATTAATGGTTGGGCTTTGTTGTTTCGCATTATATTATGCCTGTCTGCTAGTATATACTATTAATTTCATTTTAAAATGAATAGAGCAATGAGCCAACCTATATGAATAAATATTTAGATAAATAAGCAGAAGTAAAAATCTTTGAGTATGTTAAAGAACATCATGCATCGGCACAGCTGTGTGCAGGCTGCTTATGAGGTTGCCTGTTTATCATTAATTTATACTAATATTGTCTTCAAACGTTTAATCTAGCCGATGCTAAACAAAACTTCGTTCTAAAGACGCTGATTTCTTGCAACACAAACTGCTGTTTTACTTCCCTGTGTGCGCGTGTGCGCATGTGGAGTGTGTGTGTGTGTGCGCTTGTGGAGTGTGTGTGTGTGTGTGTGTGTGTGTGTCAGTCTGTGTCTGTATTTAATAATGACGTTGTTCAATTGAAGGTGATGGTAATTAATCTTACGAACCATCCGTCTGATGGTGTGAATTAGTGCGGTAGCATATGCCTAATACTTTTACAAGCCATTATCTAGCAATATCACTGTCATTCCAAGACTATGAATATTTTAAGCAGCAAATGGCATTTCTTTCGTTGAGTGACTCTTTGGACCCCCCCCCTCCCCCCCCAAAAAAATCTTTGTTTCTGACTTGTGTCGATTACGCCACGTTTAGTCTGGTGTCTTTAAAAAAAATATTCATTTTTTTTCCAAAAATGTGGATGGTGTATTATGAATTTGTATCTTATTTATTTATTTATTCGTTTATTTTTTATAAATGCATAATAAATATAAATATAACGCTAACGTTAGGCTAGGTTAGGTTAGTTTAGGTTAGGTTTGTTACCTTCAAGAGCAGGATCGGACAGCTGTCATCGGACCATTACATATTGGAAGAATTGTGTCGTTATACAGTTGTTTCTTTGTCTCCGTCTCCCTCTCTGATTTTTTCAATGGTTGACCTTTGTAATTACTACATTGAATCGGGGGTGTTTGAGGACATTCTTGCTGTTTATCCCAAATTTGCTAGCCCACACTGATTTGTCTCCAATTAGAATATGTATGTGAAACACTGACCTATATATACTGCTAATGAATATTATGTATTTCTTTCTTTCTTTGTTTATGAACCTCTGTCCTGCATGGCAGTGAACAGTGGCATTACCCACATGAATGTGACCTCTCTCTCTCTCTCTCTCTCTCTCTCTCTCTCTCTCTCTCTCTCTCTCTCTCTCTCTCTCTCTCTATATATATATATATATATATATATATATATATATATATATATATATATATATATATATATATATATATATATATATATATATATATATATATATATATATATATATATATATATATATGTAACCGGTCGGAATTTACTGGACTTTAATTTCTCACTTGACTTGGGGTTTATTAAAAATTAATAGATGGTAATGGCAGTGGAAGCGCCCCTTTGAGAAAAATCCCGAACCAGCACAAGAACACTTAAATCTACTAAACAAAATGAATTGTCCGTGACCCGTGGAAGGATAGCGTCTGTGACTGGGATGAATGAGACACACTGTAAAATTTAGACACTTATATTCCCTCCAACACTACAAACACAATCAAATAATGGTACACCAATATGCGCACCTCTTAACTTAAACTTAAAACACTACTCTGGGGAATAAAAGTTATACATGATATAGAAATTATTAGAAACACAGGCAACAATAAATTTGAAGTATTAAGAAATGTTGCTTGCACACATGAAACAGGCCTTAAAGGCTTTCACAAAATAATATCAGTCACTTAGGAAATGGTATTAAAAAATAAGAAATTAACTACTCTACAATGAATAGGCCTTAAGGGCTTTCAACAAAATAATATCAGTCACTGAGGAAATGGTAATAAAAAATAAGAAATTAAATACTCTACAATGAATAGGCCTAAAGGGTTTTCAACAAAATAATATCAGTCACTGAGGAAATGGTAATAAAAAATAAGAAATTAAATACTCAACAATGAATAGGCCTTAAGGGTTTTCAACAAAATAATATCAGTCACTGAGGAAATGGTAATAAAAATTAAGAAATTAAATACTCTACAATGAATAGGCCTTAAGGGTTTTCAACAAAATAATATCAGTCACTGAGGAAATGGTAATAAAAATTAAGAAATTAAATACTCTACAATGAATAGGCCTTAAGGGTTTTCAACAAAATAATATCAGTCACTGAGGAAATGGTAATACAAATTAAGAAATAAAATACTCTACAATGAATAGGCCTTAAGGGCACTCAACAAAATTATAGCACCCCAACAGATGCACACTTCCTAACCTAACTTAACCACTACTCTGGGGAACAAGGTTATACCTGAGATCAGAATTATGCAGAACAATTAGATGCATTAAAAGAATCAAATCACCGTATCACTCTGGTTCCACTTAATTACACAAACATTCAAAAAACACTACTATCAAAATTATTTAAGAAATATTAACCTACACACGTCAAGATAATATCAGTAACTGAGAAATGGTGTTAACTACACCCGTAATAAGGAAGATAAAATGTTCCTCTAGGTATCTCCTAGAGTCCTAGACTCACGGTCTCAGTGTGACCATAAATATACTCAGATAGCCTCAGTGTACTCCCAGTGCGTCCATGGGCAGGAAGAGAGTGAGCCAATCAGACCTTGTGCAGTTGAGAGGAGCTTTAGCTTCCCGTTAGCAAGAGGGTTTCACTAAGCGGCTCGGGACATGTGGTGTTGTGAGCCGACGTCAGCCGGGCACCCAGACGGCTAGATTCCCTCCAGAGATCCTTTGGTACCCCGCTAAACAGTGACAGGCCTACTCTGATCGGTCCAATGGCGACAATCGCCACCCTCAATCATCAACGGCAGTCTCAAACGGCAGTCAATCTCTCTCAGTCAAACTCCGGTCAACTCCGGTCAACTCCAGTCAACTCCAGTCAAGTGGGTTCTGACGGAAACCCTGAAATGAACTCACTGTTAGCTCTAGTTAACTTTACCACTGCCCTATCTAAACCTGTCTGAGATCGAATGAGACTTACTTGTTATACTGCAATAGCGCAGCACAGGTGACTAGGCCACGTGACTATTTCTGTGACATATTTTCCGCCTAACTAATAACTCCTTGGGACACCCGTAACATCATTCAGACTGATAAACGATCTATAATACTTTCAAATTCAATAATAGTCCCTTACTTCATGAATCGCATCATTATTAATTCGGTGAATTACCTTTAATATCATATAGACCTAGTTCCGCAATCTCTCGCTATGAGCAGGCAGCGCTCTCTCCCCTCAGATGACCTTGAACGCTCAGTATCGCTAATGGCGGGACATTTGAAATTACTCTGAAATTTCTGAATATTACAATCGACCCCCCTAAAAAAAGACAGCACTGTCCTCATGTGCTGAGAAAAACATACATACGACCCCCCTCAAAATTTGTTCTAAGGACTGCATCTCACCCCTTTAACGTGCTAAACGCAGCATTCCCGTCTTCTCTTCTCTCCTTTTTCTCTCCCGCTAACACTCGACCCCCCTAAAAAAAGACAGCACTGTCCTCATGTGCTGAGAGAACAACTTAGAACCCACCTTCAACTCTGTACTATTCCACTCGCAGCTAGCAACTCCATTTCTTCCTAGCCCAACTCAACCCAACCAGACATTACGCTCCCCTTTTGCCTGGCCCTTAACTAGAGAACCAATGTCAAAATTAAATACTCATTGCATCTCCAACATGCTCTCCTTTGCCTGGCCCTTGAATTAAGAGAAACCAGTGTCAAAAAAAATACACAGTCCAAAACAAACATGCTCTCCTTTTGCCTGACTCTTGAACTAAGAGGAACCAGTGTCAAAAAAATACACAGTCCAAAACAAACATGCTCTCCCTTTGCCTGGCCCTTGAGCTAAGAGGAACCAGTGTCAAAACAATACTCAGTCCAAAACAAACATGCTCTCCTTTTGCCTGGCCCTTGAGCTAAGAGGAACCAATGTCAAAACAATACACAGTCCAATACAAACATGCTCTCCTTTTGCCTGGCCCTTGAGCTAAGAGGAACCAGTGTCAAAAAAATACTCAGTCCACGTCTCCGAACCTCATGCCGGCAGACCAACCCCCTGACAATGTACCAGTCCATCTTAGTGAGGCCCTGGACATTACAACCGTACTCTCAATCCCGCTCATGACAGCAACTCAATCCCGCTCATGACAGCAACTCAATCCCGCTCATGACAGCAACTCAATCCCGCTCATGCCAGCAACTACTACCCAACGCACATCTCTGACCTAACCATCTCTCCAATCCCCTCTGCCCTACTCACAACTCCTCCAACTCACCCTCGACAACCTGCCCCTTCTCATTACCCTGCAACCTAAACTGTAATTTGTCGGCTTCGTCTTTCAGTTGCAGGCTCGATCGACCTCTCTGAACTACTTCTCTTCATCTTACTCATCTGGAGTGGGGGCTCCTCGTCTTCCTCCTCAGATTCATCCATCGCTGGGTCTCCCGGATGCCTTAGGGTTGGAGCAGCCTTCAAGTTGCTCCGGTTTTCCACTCTCGCTTCCAGGTCTTCTCCCCCACTGGGCTCAATGCGATATAAACCGGGCCTTGGATTTAGGACCTCAACAATGTGCCATCTCGTATCAAACCAATGGTTTTGCAGCTTACACCGGCCTATTTTTACATTGTTCCTCAGCAAAACCTCCTGGCCCACTTCCCAGCTACTCTCGTGGGCTTTCTCTTCTCTTTTTCTTCTATTTATTTCCTTACGTCTCCGAACATTGATCTCCACTGCTTCCTGCAATCTTCGTTGCCGGTCTCTAATCACCATCACCCACTCATTTACCGGCTCTGGGTCTACTTCCGGCCTGAGGTTAAACGGCAGGTTTGGTTCTCTCCCGTAAAACAACAGGAATGGGGAAAACCCTGTCGTGGCATGCGGAGTCGCGTTATATTGTGACACCACTGCCGGCAGATGCTCTGGCCACCTATTCTTTTCCTCTGCCTCGAAGGTGGCCAGCAGACCGTGCAGGGTTCGATTGAACCGTTCCACCATACCATTTCCCTGTGGGTGATATGCTGACGTCCTTATTTTCTTCACCCCAAAGGTGGCACAAGTTTGTCGGACCAATGCACTGCCAAAATTCCTTCCCTGATCGGTCAACAGTCGCTCAGGTGCACCCACTGCCAGGAAGATTCGATTCACCAGGATCTTTGCAATCGTCGAGGCTTTCTGGTCTTTGGTGGGAAAGGCCCAAGTGTAACGACTGTATATGTCAACCATTATCAGGACATTCTCCAATCCTTGCCGCTTGTCCAGCAAGGTGAAATCTGCGGCCAGTGTCTCGAACGGTTTGGCAACTTCAATCGTCCCTACATGCAGTTGGGGTTTCGGCACTTCATCTTTTGCTACTCCGCACCTCTCGCAGCTGGCTATGTAGTCTCGCACTGTTTCTCCCATGCCTGACCAGAACCTTCGCTCCTGCACCAGCGACAGGGTGCGATCTCGCCCCTGATGGCCAAACTCGTCGTGGCAGGCTCTAGTCAAAGCCTCCTGCAAGTTTGGAGTTAACACTGGCACCTCCCTCCATAGATTCTTCCCTTCGAGTCTTCTATGCCAGACAACATCTTCTCTTACGATCAGGGATTTCCTAGCTCGGTACATCTTGCGGAAATCATCATTTTGGAGCTCTACCTGTACCTCATCCTCTGGCAGCTCTCCCACCAACCATCTTCGCAGTTTTGTCATATAGTCCATGCCTTCTTGCTCCTTACGCAGCCCATCCATCGTCCACAGTTCCTTCCTTCCTGCCCCGTTCTCCTCTAGTACATGCATCGCTGTATACTCTTCTTCACTATCTTCCTCCTGTTCCGCCGGGATTCTAGATAGAGTATCCGCCACAATGTTGTTCTTCCCCGGCTTGTACTCTATAGTAAAGTTAAACTGCTCGAGATCCGCATTCCACCTACTTTCCACGGCACCTAGTTTAGCCTTCTCGCGGTGACTGAGTGGGTTGTTATCTGTATAGACTGTGAAATGTTTCCCTGCCAAATAATCCCTGAATTTATCCACTACTGCCCATTTGAGTGCTAACATCTCTAACTTACGAGAACTATAGTTGTTCATGTTACGTTCTGATTTCCTCAGGCCCCGACTCGCATAGCACACCGGATGCAACCTGCCATCCTTCCGCTGGGACAGCACCGCACCTAGCCCACGAAAACTTGCATCTGTTTCTAATATAAACTCGTGAGTGAAATCTGGGCAAGCCAACACTGGTGTCTGCGTCACCTTGTCTTTCAGTTTCTCAAAAGCCTGTTGCTGTTCCTCTCTCCATTCACTATCTACCCGATCCTTAGATTTCCCATGCATCAACGCATGCAGTGGAGCAGCTATTTGGGCAAACCCTTTAACAAATTTCCTATAAAATGATGTGAACCCTACAAAAGACCGCACATCTTTCACCGTCTGAGGGACTGGCCAATCTCTTATTACCCTAATCTTCTCAGGATCAGCTGTGATGCCTTCAGCTGACACCTGATATCCTAAATAACTTTCTTTTGAAGCCATTATTTCACACTTTTTAGGTTTAAATCTTAAGTTATTCTCCCTCATCCTGCAAAATAATTCCCTCAATCTGACTATATGCTGATCTATTGTACTTTAAAACACCATCACATCATCAAGGTATACAAGTAACGAGAAAATCTTATCCCCTAAAATCCGCTCCATGTATCTCTGAAAGGTTCCCGGACTATTTGACAATCCCATAGGCAGTCGCCTGTACTCAAAGTGTCCGAAGCTTGTGCTGAAGGCAGTCTTTGGACGGTCTGAAGGTTTTACTTCTATCTGGTGATATCCCGCCGCCAGATCAAACGTTGAGAAAAACTGGGCCCCTGTCAGAGATTCTAGAGTTTCATTTATCCTAGGCAGAGGAAACGCATCGCGTACCGTGACCTTATTTAAGTCACGATAGTCAATGCACAACCTCAGCGTCCCGTCCTTTTTCCTCACTACTACAATGGCGGCAGAGTACGGACTCTCACTATGCTGAATTTCTCCCTGATCTAACAGCTGGCTAATGTGCTGTTTCACCTCTGGTACCTGGTTTGGAGGGATCCTCCGATATGGCACCCTAACTGGCCTGTCTGTGGTCACTGGGATCTCATGCTGAACCCCAATAGCTTTTCCTATGGGCTGGCCCTCTCCTTCAAAAATATCACTAAACTCCTCTATTAAACACCTAACTGCACTCTCTTGTTCCTCATTCATTTCCTCCGTGTGCACTTTGACCTCCGTACGGGCATCCGGTTGCACTGTCCTCACATACACCTCTTCACTGATGTCTTCCTCGACTTCCGTCCCCGAAGCCACTTTCCCAATCCGCCAATTGCCCCTCAAGCTTGTACGACTATCAGACAGATTTGCCACCAACACCTGGGTCATGCCTCTCACCACTCTTACAGCTGTCGGCAACACTATCACACCCTCAGGCATCCAACCTCCATCCTCTATGGTTAGAGGTTCAATCACTACTTCTTTGATAGCTACCTGGCTTAATGAGGGAACACATACTGACAGCAACCGAGTACTCCGTGGAGGAATGGTTGGTCTTTTCTTCCTCTCTGTCATGCAATACCCCAGGCTGATGGCCTCTATGGCACATAACTGCCTAACCTCCTGCAAGCAATTTTCCCACTGAGCGGTGCTCCTGGCTTCCCTGCACAAGTGATACATGTGCGGCCAGATCTCCGCAACCTCCCCCAGCACATTCATCCCAGACAACCCGACATGAGATTGCCCCTTACCCTGGGTCTCAATCCCTGGACAAACCAACATCCCCACATCAGTGACTTCCAACCCACATACGACCATAGTGACCCGAATACACCCCACACACGGCACTGGAAACCCTGACGCCCCTTTTACCCTTATTCGAGTGGGCTGCAACACCACGCCTGCAGTCTCCAGCTCCCGACGGTAGAAAAGTTCATCAATTAGCGACACTTCTGCCCCAGTATCTGCTAAACCCCACATTTCACGACCCGCTACCAGCACCGAGACCTTAGGACACTCTGCTTTCAGCCTTAAGGTACCTTCTGTTGTGATTAAATTTGTCATGCGAACCACGCTTGACCATGGGTCCGCTCTCTCTTGATTCATAACATCGCCGGTGGAATCTATTGGTGAGGCCAGGAACGGTTGGTGGGGACTGCCTGGCCTTGACCATTTCCCGACCGCCAGTTCCGATTGTTATTTCCAACTCGATACTGGCCATTGGCCACGTATCCCCTTGGGACACTCTCTCCTGGTCCGGACCTGCTCGTGCAATTGAAACTGAAGTGGCCCTCTTGTCCACACGCATAGCACCTCGGGAGAATCGAGCCTCCAGTCTGCGGCTCGTCCTCTCTTCCTTTAGTCAGCGGTACCTCCCTCAAGGCATCTCGTTTTTGTTCCGCCTCTCTCAGCCCCGTGATCCACTCGTCTAGACTATGGTGAGGATACTTCTTGATCTCATCCACTAACCACATACGGCTTTGTTCCTCCTTGAGCCCCCGAGTGATTGCATCTCCCAACAGGGCCTTATCATATTTATGATCATGGTGGTTCAACTCATCGTTTAAATCGAGCATAGCATCGTAGTATTCAAGAAGCGTTTCGTTGCTCCCTTGTTTCCGCGTCATCATCTTCTGAATGGCGTCGTACGTGGCCGTCTGCCCGCCGTATTGCTGCTTCAAATAACAAGTCAATTCATCTACGGTTTCCCAGTCTCTGCGTGCATTGTATACGCGATCTGCCGCAGGCCCCGCAAGATGCCTTATTATGAATTGGATTCGACTGACTTCGTCTCCGTCTAGCAGCTTGAGGGTTCGGTCAACCTCTCTTAACCACTTTCCTACCTCTATTCCTGGCCTACCGTCGAACTTAGACATGGTCAACCCGGCCTCGGGACTAGTTCCCTCTCTACTATGGTGTCTCCTCATCTCCCACATTGTCTCATCGTGCTGTATTTTATACTGTGTCTTTACCCTATCTAGTGCATTCCCCAACAGAGCTAGGTGTTGTTGGTGTTCCGTCTCTGACTGTTGCAATTGTGTGTGGTACTCCCCCCGGATTTTTCCCTCTAGCTTCCCCATACGTTCCACGAACTCTTCTCTCAACTGCACCAAACCCGGGCTGTCTCCCCTTTTCTCCGAGTAACCCCGCACCGTCAACCACAACAAACCCATTCCCAGGGCGAGCATGAGTAGAGTTGGGGTCACACTCTCTACCGTTTCCATCCACTCCATGATTACGCTCATTATCCCAACCACAGAGCTATCAGTCACGAAGTAAAATAAACTACGCTCTGCTACCATTTGTAACCGGTCGGAATTTACTGGACTTTAATTTCTCACTTGACTTGGGGTTTATTAAAAATTAATAGATGGTAATGGCAGTGGAAGCGCCCCTTTGAGAAAAATCCCGAACCAGCACAAGAACACTTAAATCTACTAAACAAAATGAATTGTCCGTGACCCGTGGAAGGATAGCGTCTGTGACAGGGGTGAATGAGACACACTGTAAAATTTAGACACTTATATTCCCTCCAACACTACAAACACAATCAAATAATGGTACACCAATATGCGCACCTCTTAACTTAAACTTAAAACACTACTCTGGGGAATAAAAGTTATACATCATATTGAAATTATTAGAAACACAGGCAACAATAAATTTGAAGTAGTAAGAAATGTTGCTTGCACACATGAAACAGGCCTTAAAGGCTTTCACAAAATAATATCAGTTACTTAGGAAATGGTATTAAAAAATAAGAAATTAACTACTCTACAATGAATAGGCCTTAAGGGCTTTCAACAAAATAATATCAGTCACTGAGGAAATGGTAATAAAAAATAAGAAATTAAATACTCTACAATGAATAGGCCTAAAGGGTTTTCAACAAAATAATATCAGTCACTGAGGAAATGGTAATAAAAAATAAGAAATTAAATACTCAACAATGAATAGGCCTTAAGGGTTTTCAACAAAATAATATCAGTCACTGAGGAAATGGTAATAAAAATTAAGAAATTAAATACTCTACAATGAATAGGCCTTAAGGGTTTTCAACAAAATAATATCAGTCACTGAGGAAATGGTAATAAAAATTAAGAAATTAAATACTCTACAATGAATAGGCCTTAAGGGTTTTCAACAAAATAATATCAGTCACTGAGGAAATGGTAATACAAATTAAGAAATAAAATACTCTACAATGAATAGGCCTTAAGGGCACTCAACAAAATTATAGCACCCCAACAGATGCACACTTCCTAACCTAACTTAACCACTACTCTGGGGAACAAGGTTATACCTGAGATCAGAATTATGCAGAACAATTAGATGCATTAAAAGAATCAAATCACCGTATCACTCTGGTTCCACTTAATTACACAAACATTCAAAAAACACTACTATCAAAATTATTTAAGAAATATTAACCTACACACGTCAAGATAATATCAGTAACTGAGAAATGGTGTTAACTACACCCGTAATAAGGAAGATAAAATGTTCCTCTAGGTATCTCCTAGAGTCCTAGACTCACGGTCTCAGTGTGACCATAAATATACTCAGATAGCCTCAGTGTACTCCCAGTGCGTCCATGGGCAGGAAGAGAGTGAGCCAATCAGACCTTGTGCAGTTGAGAGGAGCTTTAGCTTCCCGTTAGCAAGAGGGTTTCACTAAGCGGCTCGGGACATGTGGTGTTGTGAGCCGACGTCAGCCGGGCACCCAGACGGCTAGATTCCCTCCAGAGATCCTTTGGTACCCCGCTAAACAGTGACAGGCCTACTCTGATCGGTCCAATGGCGACAATCGCCACCCTCAATCATCAACGGCAGTCTCAAACGGCAGTCAATCTCTCTCAGTCAAACTCCGGTCAACTCCGGTCAACTCCAGTCAACTCCAGTCAAGTGGGTTCTGACGGAAACCCTGAAATGAACTCACTGTTAGCTCTAGTTAACTTTACCACTGCCCTATCTAAACCTGCCTGAGATCGAATGAGACTTACTTGTTATACTGCAATAGCGCAGCACAGGTGACTAGGCCACGTGACTATTTCTGTGACAGACGCGCAGGGACGTTTTGTTTGTGTGAATGCTTCCCGCGACTGAGAGAGAGGCAGCGTCGCGTCTCCTCAAGGCGTTAGCTTAGGTCTACGTGACATATTTTCCGCCTAACTAATAACTCCTTGGGACACCCGTAACATCATTCAGACTGATAAACGATCTATAATACTTTCAAATTCAATAATAGTTCCTTACTTCATGAATCGCATCATTATTAATTCGGTGAATTACATTTAATATCATATAGGCCTAGTTCCGCAATCTCTCGCTATGAGCAGGCAGCGCTCTCTCCCCTCAGATGACCTTGAACGCTCAGTATCGCTAATGGCGGGGCATTTGAAATTACTCTGAAATTTCTGAATATTACATATATATATATATAGAGCTGTGAATGAATATGTTGCATTTCTTTGTGCATGAACCTCTGTCCTGCGTGGCAGTGAGAAGTGAGACCACCCTCGGTGTCAAAACCTCACTGAATTACTCAGAATAGGCAAACTGTACTACAAGCTTTGTAAATAAATTTGTTAAACTAACAACTAACGTGGTAGATATAGTAATTATTTCACATGCAATATATTTATCATATATGATACTGTACTCTTTCATCATAATTATAAATAAAATGCGAGGATTTGTTTGACTTAAATCATCCTGAATACATACTGCACAAGTGGGGACATTAGAAGATTGTTTTCTTTACATTTATTATACAACTTGACAGATATTCAGATGCATTCAGTATGTGACTTTGATTACATAGGAAAATTATTTCTGACACATTAATATTTTGTCCAGCTACCTTCATTCTCGATTACTTGCTGCAGCCTGTTGGGAACGGAGGCTTCGTGATTGTGTATCAGTTGCGGTGTCCGCCTCAGGACCTCCCACTCACGGTGTGTATGCTCCTGTAGCTGCACCCTGGTTCTCTCTTCAGCTGGCTCCCACACGTTCACAATATTGCCCCAAACGTTCTCTATAGGGTTCATGTCACAACCTTTACTTGGCCAGTCTAAAACTTGCACATTTCTTTGTTCTGCAAACCACCGCGTTACAATCCGTGCGGTATGGATAGGACACCAATCGTGCATGAAAATTATGTTTTCGGGAAACGAGAAAGCATATGCATGCACCGAGGGAAGCATAATTTCTTCGAGTATTTCTAAATACTATTCAGCTGTGAATCTTCCTTCTATGCCAGTGAGCTCTCCAACTCCGTGCAAATATATCCATCCCCAAACATTGCAAGTCATATGGCCACTCGCTGCTTCCTCATAAATATGCTGTCTAGCATATCGGGTGTTGTTCCTCCTCCAGCAATGCAACCTTCCGTGAGAGGTAGATGAGAAAGTTTTTTCGTCAGTGAATATTATTCTTCCCCAGAAATCTAAGCCTTCTTCAGCATACCGTCGAGCAAACTGCAACCTGCCTTCGCGATGTCGCTCATTTAACTTCTCCTTGGTGGCGGGGGTTCTATGGTGAATGCTTCCTTCGTGAATATTCGCCTGATTGTTAAAGGGGAAATATTTAATTGTAGATCCTCTCTTATTGAAAATGAAGTCCTGAAGGGGTTTGCCTCAGCGAAATTCCGGATGGCTTCAACTTGTGCAAGTGTTTTTCTGCACGCCATTCCCGTCCTCTGGTGGTCCTTTAAACTTACCTCCTCTTCCCATCGCTTAATCCAATAATATACAGTTGACCGAGAAAAACCCAATTCTCGTGCAATTTCAGTGGGTGAAAACCCAGCCTCTTTCATGCCGATTAATCTTCCACGTTCAGTGATTTTATGCGTGTGATATTCCATGTTGACAGGGTCCTTCTACAATTGAGGGAGTGGTAGGGTAGTCAGCACTGACAACACCTCTGTCTCCCCTACCTTCCCGCCAATAACGTCAGCGTTATATTTATATTTATTATGCATTTATAAAAAATAAACGAATAAATTTATAAATAAATAAGATACAAATTTATAATACATCATACATTTTTGGAAAAAAAATAATATTTATTTTTAAAGACACCAGACTAAACGTGACGTAATCGACACAAGTCAGAAACAAGGATTTAGGGGGGGGGGGCGCAAAGAGTCACTCAACGAAAGAAATGCCATTTGCTGTTTACAATATTCATAGTCTTGGAATGACAATGATATTGCTAGATAATGGCTTGTAAAAGTATTAGGCATATGCTACAGTACTAATTCACATCATCAAACGGATGGTTCGTAAGATTAATTACCATCACCTTCAATTGAACAACGTCATTATTAAATACAGTCACAGACTGACACACACACCCACACATACACACACGCTCCACATGCGCGCACACACACACTCCACATGCGCACACGCACACACAGGGAAGTAAAGCAGCAGTTTGTGTTGCAAGAAATCAGCGTCTTTAGAAAGAAGTTTTGTTTAGCATCGGTTAGACTAAACGTTTGAAGACAATATTAGTATAAATTAATGATAAACAGGCAACTTTATAAACAGCCTGCACACAGCTGTGCCCGACGCATGATATTCTTTAACATACTTACCGATTTTTACTTATGTTTATTTATCTAAATATTTATTCATATAGGTTGGCTCATTGCTCTATCCATTTTAAAATCAAATTAACAGTATATACTAGCAGAAAGGCATAATATAATGCGAAACAACAAAGCTCAACCATTAATTAAGCAACGGGGAACTAAGTAACCAATCACCGATCACGTTTACATTCATTCATAATTGTTACTACGTAGTATAGTAAACAAACGGCCTTGAGTTGCCAGCTGTCTCCAGCAGTGTTCGAAGACTCCTGAACGTGACTGTACCTGTATCAACATGACCTACCTGTATCATGATGACGATCCTATATCAACATGACCTATATGTATCATCACTATGTACCTGCATCACATACCTGTATCAACAAAGTTATACTTCGGCTGGGTCGCGTTATTGCTGCTCCTCACCACGACCGTCTGGTGCAGCTGCTTCACCCTCCCAGCCTCCAGGTTAGTCAGTTGGTATCTGTGCGTCCACACCTTGTCCATGTCCTCAACAGATAGTACCTCGCCCTTCTTGGACACTCCCAGGTACTTGAAACTCAGCCTGGCATCCTTCCAAGTAAGGCTAATCTCAAACTCGAGGGTGACGGCCTGGTTGATCTCGTCCACGGAGGCGACTCTTGTGAGGATGACGGCTGGTGTGACATAGAGGACAGAATCTCCTGGCCCTGTAGGAGCAAGGTGACGCCTGTAACTTCCCCCCAGTACAATCACTTCACACTCTTCTTCGTCGCTGCCGTCGTCACAGTCATACCTAAAAGAAGAGTGTCATGGTACTGTAAGTGTGTGGCGAGGTAGAGGACAGTGAGTCTTGACTATAACCGCAGTGATCTGAAGATAAAGTAAAAATTTTCCCAAGCGATGTCGCAGCAGCAATATAGATTACTAACAGTGAAATAGAGTATATGTATTTCTTTAAATTTTGAATTTTCTTAGAAGGCAAGTTTGTTAATTTACAGTTAACTACAGTAATTTGTATTAATGCCATGGAATGTAACTTTCTCATTCGAGTTGTGAATATTTAACATAGACGAAATTAATAAGGACATTTTAATCATATAGGTTGGGGAATGTCACTATATTGGAACTGGAACGACACCGGTATATGATATGAAATTATAATACTGTACTGTACTGGAATTAATGTTTATACTGAAACCTGAAGACTTATAAAATAGAAAAAACAAGAGGAAAGTGGAAGACAAGAGGTACTGAAACAATACTAAAGACCTAACAGGGAAAACACTGTAACCAACACATTATTGTATACCTGAGGTTACAGCGTAGGCGGGAGGAGACACAGGCGCCTGAGTGACACATGAACTGCTGGAAGGAACATGAGGAGAGACCAAGAACCAGCGTGTCGCCGGGAGCTGCTCCACACAATGTATCCTTCAGCATCCACTTGCGACGTCCCTGAGGATACTCCGCTGCATCCACTACCTTCGTCCACGCCACCGTCGTGTTTTTCATAGTACTCATCAGCAACCAGCGTGAAGAATTCGTCCCCTCCCACATAATAACGTAATCATAGTATCCTCGGATGAGTGGTCTACCGTTGGCGTAGCCGCTAAAACGAAACCTCGTCTGGTGGTCATTGTCAAAACAGAGACCTCGTAGACGGAGGAAGTCTGTATTCTCGATGTGACAGGCTGTACAGTGTACAACGTTTAGTCGTTTGTTCGCACATGTCCACCGTCCAGTAACCATCTTTCATCATCTCTGCACAGTTGGTGAGGGAGTTGGAGATCGGGTACAGGTCCGTAAAGTTGAGGTAAGTGACGACTTCCTGGGTGTGATCGTTTCTCCACACGCCATCTTCCAGGACATCAGTGATACCGATCCAGATTTTCCAGGAAGCTGTGGGGACGCAGAAGTCCAAGTAGGGGAGTAGTTCCTGGTTGAGGATGCGGCTCTCTGCTGCTAACGTAGGCACGGCTTGTGAGGCGTTGAAGAGACGACAGAGTGAAGTGGACGCAGAGAAACTTCGCTCTTCAGGGAAAATAAAGTATCGAGGCGGCCGACTGGTGACGGTGAGGATAGATAAGGAGAGAACAGTACTGTGAATTTTTTGTTTCAAAACCAATAGCATATATTACAGTATTATTACACACACACGCATATATATATGGTGAACGGTAATAAAGTCACAGAAGAAAAGCCACAATTTTGGCTAGGAAAAAAAGTCACAGGAAAAAAGTCACATTTAAGGTAATAAAACTAAAAATATTTTAAAACAGTTATTAACTGACAATACATGACTTTTACAAATTGATGCACGTAGGTTAGGTTAAGTTAGGTTAGGTTAGGTTAGGTTAAGTTAATTTAAATTAGGTTAGGTTATGCTAAGTTAGGTCTTGTTGGGTTAGGTTAGGTGACTTTTTTCTGTGACTTTTTTCCTGTGAATTTTTTACCTGGATATATATATATATATATATATATATATATATATATATATATATATATATATATATATATATATATATATATATATATATATATATATATATATATATATATATATACATATGCAAGTAAATCACTGTAGGTGCACGTGATCTAGGTATATGCTGATAACCACAAGGAAAGAAGAAAACACGAAGTTCCCAAGCGCTTTCGTGTAATTCACATCTTCAGGGGTGAGTACAGACTAAAGAGAAGTACAAAACAAGGTGTATATATACAGAGGAGGGTGAGACCAGGTCCACAATGGTCAGGTATTAGGTAATGACCCTACTAATCTTTAAATAGACTTAAACTTAGACTTAAACTAGACTTAAACAACATAAATATAGTGTTAGGACAGGCCAGGAATCCAATGCTCTGTTTGTTCATTTGAGGGACAACAAGCATTGCATTGACTGGGATAATGCCTCCTCAATATTACCTTGTAATTCAATTGATACTAGGAACATCATATAACCTAGTCTCACTAAACATACCGAAGCATTCAACATGAATTTGAGTAATGGCATGTACAAACTGGACAATTTTGTAATTAAGAAGATTTGTAACCAGGTGAGAAGGTTGGGTCACCTTACCCTCTGACCTGACTACCGATTGTTGCCGTGCTATTTAAAGATTAGTAGGGTCATTTCCTAATACCTGACCATTGTGGACCTGGTCTCACCCTCCTCTGTATATATACACCTTGTTTTGTACTCCTCTTTAGTCTGTATTCACCCCTGAAGATGTGAATTACACGAAAGCGCTTGGGAACTTCGTGTTTTCTTCTTTCCTTGTGGTTATCAGCATATATATATATATATATATATATATATATATATATATATATATATATATATATATATATATATATATATATATATATATATATATATATATATATATATATATATATATATATATTGTTTTTTTTCTCATTATTTAAGGCAAGTAGTCCACCCGGGTATAGGTCGAACGACCCACAACGGAGCCTAAGGAACGAAAAAATAAGAATAAAAAGATTAAAAATAGAAGAGAAAAAGGTTGTATTAATATACACCACGATGATGCCGGAAACCGCGTTTTAAAGTGAGACAGATTGTAAGAGTATGGAAACACAGAAGAAGGCAGAGCCTTCCATAGTTTGGCTGTGTGTGGAAGGAAATATGCACTATAACGGGTTATTCTAGTGTAACCGACATCCACAGAGAAACGGTGGGCACCGCGAGCAAGACGTGGGTTAAGAGCCCACGGCCTTGCCGGCGGTACACAGGATGCCAAATCCACCGAACTTTGCCCATTAAAGTACCTGTAAAAGAGAGAGAGTAAAGTAATATTGCGGCAAAGAGAAAGGGAAGAAATATTGTGAACTAAAGGAGGAGAGTTAATAAGACGAAATGCCTTTGATTCCACCCTTTCTAACAGTTGGACAGAAGAGCCACCCCAGATATGAGTGCAGTACTCCAAGTTAGGACGAATGAATCCCTTATACAATTGAAACAACTGCTCAGGAGTGAAGTAGCTACGGCATCTGTACAGCATTCCCAACTTTCTGGAGGCAGCTTTGGCAATGATGAGGATGTGTGGCTTCCATGACATATTAGAGGAAATGGTCAGGCACAGCATATCTCTTTTGGAATTTGGCAGAAAGATAGCGTCCTGAAATGTAATTGGTGGGAGTTATCCAGTTTAGAAAGTGTAATTGGTAAATACTGAGTTTTAATACTATTGAATTTAACCAAGTTTCTACCTCCTCATTCGTAGATGCTGCACAGAACTGCATTGATAGAAGTAATGATATCAGCTATAGAAACAGATCTAGTTTGAGAGCTAGGAGGAAGGGTAAAAGGTGAAGAATGAAGAGTAGAATCATTACTATAAGAATGGGTAAAATTAGTTGTGGTGTGAAGTAAATCATTAATAAAAAGAAAAAAGAGAGTAAGTGGAAGAACAGAACCCTGTGGGACACCACTATTGGTAGAGAATGAGCGAAAGGTCGATCCCTCGACAACAACCCCATGGATCGGTTCTCAACGAAGCTAGAGATTAGAAAACAAAGTAAGGGAGATAAACCATAATGTAATGATTGTTTATCAGACCATGGCTTACAGCGCAGAAAAGAGCAGCACATATAACAGTAAGTAGATGAGCACGTGTACACCCTCGTAAGGTGACACACCCTACAGTGAGATTAGGACCTGACCCAGGAGATCTCACGGCCACAAGGTACCTGAGTTAACCAGGCGTTATGACCGTGTTAAAGGAACTCATCTGACCAAGACACACCCGGGTCGTAATAATTAGGAAGCATTACCGACCAGCGTTCCACGATAACTGACTTGACCACGCACCTGGGCAATCACAGCTGTCCAGATCTAACCAGTTTAGTGTTAATTAAGAGAGGTCATCTGCCGGCATGTGTCCAGCAATATAAGGAGCCTGCAGCTTCTTCTGCGAGGTGATTACGATTATAACAGGGAAGGGGCTAACAGCTCCTTCCCAGAGTCAGACAGGGCGAGACAGAACTCGGAGTCACGCTCGTCACAAGTCGAGGTCGGGAAGGATACCTCCCTCCCCCCTAGTTAGCAGTCTCCCACAGGAGACAGAGTCCAGCAGCACCTACTGACATCCTCCAGCCGCTAGGCCTCCCTCAGGTCACACATGAGTCATTGGCAGAGTGATCCATAGGGTGAGTTTCCTACGGTGGGAAGTGCATCCATTTCATGTTTGTTGTCCGAGTCATTGTCTAGTAACGTAAATATAATGATCTAATAATGTGTCCATACCATTGAGTTAACTAATAAAATTATTTACAAAATTATTAGACACGGGAGTTGTGCCAGACTTGTCGAAAGCAGGCAAATGTAGTTCCCATATTCAAAAAGGGAGACAGAGCATCAGCGTCAAATTACCGGCCGATCAGTTTGACGTCAGTAGTGGGAAAATTTCTTGAATCAGTTATAGCGGATAGCATCCGATCGCATTTAGAGAAAAGCAAATTAATCTACGACTCTCAACATGGGCTTACAAAGGGAAAATCTTGTCTAACAAATCTGCTAACGTTTTTTAGGAAAGTCTTCGAGGTAGCAGATAATGACGAATATTACCATGTTATTTACTTAGACTTTAGCAAAGCATTTGACAGAGTACCGCATCAGAGGCTTCTAAGAAAAGTTAAGTCTCATGGTATCGAGGGGAAAGTTTTAAATTGGATAAAATCATGGTTCACCGATAAAACGCAGGGTCAGCGTAGAATCTACGCCGTAGTTGGTGTTAAATCTGAGTGGGGCTGTGTAGCCACTGGGGTTCCCGACGGGTCAGTACTAGGCCCACTCTTATTCATAATCTACATAAACGATCTAGATACTTGGATCAGCAGTGACATAAGCAAGTTTGCGGATGACATCAAAATAGGGCGGCAGATTAATTCAGGGCAGGATGCAAAGGCATTACAGGAGGATCTAAATAAACTGCAGGGGTGGTCTGAAAAATGGCAAATGAAATTCAACACCAGCAAGTGCAGCGTACTTAATATTGGATGAACAAATACTGTCAATGTATACAGCCTTAACAACATCAACCTGGAGAAGTCGACTTGTGAAAGAGACCTAGGGGTACTTGAAGCCCGGACCTACGGCCTAGAAAATAGTGCGTTAATGTTCGAAATAAGGCAAACAGAGGTTTTATTGCAACTATATCTTGCGCTAGTCAGGCCGCACCTCGATTATGTGGTTCAGTTCTGGTGCCCTTATTATAGAATGGATATCAATTCACTAGAGTCGGTGCAACGAAGAATGACAAAAATGTTTCCGGGACTTAGAAACCTTCCATATCAGGATAGGTTAAAGAAACTAAACTTGCATTCCCTAGAAAGACGAAGAGTGCGGGCAGATATGATAGAAGTATTTAAGTGGGTGAAAGGAATCAATAAAGGGGATGTAGATAAAGTTCTTATAATATCCGAGCAGGATAGGACTCGGAGCAACGGATTTAAGTTGGATAAGTTTAGGTTTAGGAGGGAGATGGGAAGGAACTTGTTCGCAAATAGGGTGGTGGACGAGTGGAACAAGCTTAGCAACTTTGTAGTAAGTGCTGGAACGCTGGAAAGTTTCAAAAGGAGGATGGATAGATTCATGGATGATAGAGAGTGGTAGTAACTCTCGACAGGAGCTGCCATGCACAGGCAATCGGCCTATTGCAGACTCCTTTTGTTCTGATGTTCTTATGTTCTTAGAGTTGGTGTTTAAAAAATTTCCCCTACGAATATTATACCAAGTTAAATAACTAACCGGTCATGCAACCAAACTTTCCTCACTTTAACATCCTATTTCTAATAAATTCTTCCTACTAGTAAAGTCAATATATATTATTAGCTTACCCTTATTGCACTGGTGGCAGTGTACTTAACGTAAACCCACGCCCTCCCTCGCTTAGCCATTACACCTGGCTCGTCTCCTCCTTCAATTAATTAAGTTTGAGTATTGTTTAACCGTGTGCGGTAAGGAATCCTGAGTAGTATAGCGTAAAAAGTGTCCTAGTGTGTCATCTGAACAACTCAAGTAAATGTCCTCATTGTTGTATGTGCGAATTGCTCCTAGCATAACCCTCCCCCCAGAATATGTTTAGTGCTAAATATAATTTGTCAGTGTCCCCCCCGCGATTTGTAACGGTCTCAATGTCAAAAAAATCCAGAGGTAAAGAATTTGAATTGGTCAACTTACTGGTCAGGTTGATCTATGAAGCCAGTGCGCGACTCTCTATACTAAATTCAAGGTGGAACGAGTAACACGAACGCTTAGGTTCATTTCATGGAACATCCGGAGTGTTAACCGTAGAATTAATGACCTACAATGGTTTGTTAAAGTTTTTAACATTGATGTAATTGGTTTACAAGAACCTTACACGTCCAGCACCCAGAAGAAAGTTGCACCCAGGATAGCTGGGTTTACAGCATATAATAGTGGAGCAGGAAGTGGCCTGCTCACTTGTGTAAAGAATGATCTGGTCTGTAAATGGATTAAAACTCGCAATGATGAAAGTATTCACTATCAACAATTTACAGTAGAGACAGCAAACAGTCAATTTTCGCTGTATAACATCTATGTTCGGTGTAATGAGCTGTGAGAGGACGTGTTACCAAAGCCATCAGGTAACAATGATATGCTGCGTATGGGTGACTTTAACTCTTGTCACACTGTCCTCGGTGATGTCCAGTGTAACTCTAATGGGAGGGTGTTCGTGAATTACATCAATGATCATAATATCACTGTATACTACACAGACAAAGTGACACATCTGTTGGGGGGCAGACTTGATTATTCGATTGGGTATAACCTAGTAGACAGCAATGTCAAGGCTAAGGTCATCTCGGACCACCTAGTCAGTGATCATTTTGCAATACTTACTGAATACACTGTTGCTGATATCAAGTGTGAACCCCATCCTAAGCTCAGAATTAACATCCCAGATAATCTTAACCTGCACTTCAAGGCCTACATCCACAGATGGTATGCTGGATATACCCTTGGGTCAGTGGATGAATTTTGCTGTGATCTTGTAAATGTCATTACCACATATTTTACCACCTGGGTTAAGTCAAGGAGGAAGGGGGGCAGCACTAAACCACCTCTGTGGACACATAACCATATCCTCACCAAAGAAGGAGAGACGGTAGAACAGCTTGCCAACACTTATAAGCAAAATAACACTAGTGCTAACCTCTTGGCATTCCTCAAAGCTAACAGAGAATTTCGTGAACTTAAAAGTCAGGTGAGAAACACCTATTGGGAACAATTCTTTCTGGGGATTAATAGAACAACCACTCTAGCATAAGTGTGGAACAAAATTAGAGCCATTACCAAGTCACCCACCCCAGTCCAGCTTCATCACAGCCCTGCAGAATATGCTGACATGCTATTAGACCAATGGTCTAGTGTGTCACAAATCACTTCCCTGCCTCCTGACATACAGCAATATCTTAACATCACACACATTAATAGGGGTTTCAATATTGAAATAGCCTGTTCCACACCAGACCTTACCGACCAGTTTCCTATAACGCACCACGAACTAACACCAGCAATAATGAAAGGTGAGTCATCCTCCCCTGGTGAGGATGACATTACCTATAACACCCTGAGATTGTTGAATGAGATCCCTAACCATCCACTGCTTGACCTGTATCAAATGAGCCTCACACAGGGTATTCTGCCTAAAACATGGACTCATGGAAACATAGTACCAATCCCTAAAGCTAATTCTCCAAACTTCAGGCCAATTTCACTCACATCCTGTATGTGTAAAGTCCTTGAAAGAGTTGTTCTAAACCGTCTCATGTTTCAAGTCAAAGACAAACTCGCCCCTAATCTGTATGAGTTCATGCCCGGGCGTAGCACACAGACATGCTTTGCAGACTATCTTGTTCACTCAAAAGATAAGACACAAACAGCCTTCATAGAACTTAAATCAGCCTTTGATGTAGCTAATAGAGACATTATACTTGAGCAACTAGCTAATTTTGACATCCACGGTATCCTCCTGTCATAGATAAGGTGTTATCTGTCCAACAGGTATGCCAGTGTTCTGTTTAGGGGAGTTAAAAGTGCCAGATTGAAATCATTTGAGCTTGGCACGCCTCAGGGAGGAGTGTTAAGTCCTATGCTCTTCAATATACTGATGCACAAGCTTATTGCTGACATTCCAGTTTAGCCAAACGAAGCCGTAATATGCTATGCTGATGATATCTGCATTATGACACAAACCAAACTCAGGCTCCAAGCCTTGCTGGATGTATTTGCTCGGCGAACTGTGGAATGTGGTCTCATATTATCTGTTGACAAGACGAGGGTCCTCAATCCTCGTCCTGCTCACCCTCTGCCTCTTGACTATAACATTAACAGCATGCCCTTGGAACTATGTAGCTCCTACAAATATCTTGGAATTTGTGTGAATGATGCAAACTTTAGCAGCAACCTTCGTGCCAAACTAATGCAGCGCATTAAACCCCTCAGAACCCTTGTTGGCAAGGGATATGGAATTAACATCACCTTTGCTCTTACTTTCTATCTTCACTTCATTCATTCTGTAGTTTACTATCATGCTCTCCATCTTGTGACTATTCCACCTGAACAACTCAACAGCCTTGAGGTAGTGCAAAATGAAGCCATGCACATCATTCTAGGATGCCCAAAATCAACCAGAATTGTAAACATACGAAAAGAGCTCGGACTGCCCCTCTATCTGAGAGGATAGCTCTACTTAATACCATGTTTTGTGTCAAAGTTTTGAAGAAAAATGGTTCCCAAACTACAGCTCAAACTGAGTTGATGTTCTATCTAAGTAATCCCGACCATCTTGCTAACCTTCCACAAAAGACTCTCTTTGGGGCGTGGCTTCGTAAAAGTGTTGCAGATCTCTTGAAACTGAATGTCCCAATCACCCCAGACGAACCTATTAATGCCATTCCTTCTTGGCTGGATATATCAGTTCCTATTAATTACACTCCTACTGGTAGTAAGCAAATGTTAAACACCGATGTGGTGAGATGCGTCACACTAGAAACTATTAACAGACACATAGAGAGTATTAAATCAAGTGAATGTTATGCTTTTACTGGTGGTTCTGTGCAGACAAACACAGGTAGAACAGACTGTGGAATTGTAATATATAAAGAAAAAGAGATGATAGTGTAAAACAAGCAAAGGCTGAACAACTGGGCCAGCAAAACACAAACTGAACTAACTGGAATCTACTTAGCCACAGACAACCTCAAAGAAAATGGAGGTGGGGTGATATTCTATGACTCTCAAAGTGCTTTGAAATCAATGAACAGCCCGTCAGGCTCTATGTCTAACGTTGTATGTGATATTAAAAGAAATGTGATAACTGCCAATGAGAACAACTTTCGTATCGAATTTGTGTGGATTCTGTCCCATGTTGGAATCATGTATCATGACCGTGGTGATAAAGTGGCCAATGAGGCATGTAAGAAAGAAAATGTTGACCGTGACCTTGGCCAGCATAAGGACAGAACCAGACAATGTGATGTAGTTGTGGCCAGAATTAGGCTAGGATACAGACACATCTGGCAAGTTAGTAACGCTGTACCCATACCTGAACACTCAGCATGTAAACCTTGTGATAAACCTCTAAAGCATACACTTGAACACTATATTATTGAATGTGACACTGTCAAAGACTTCAGGCCACCTGAGTTATTGTATCTTGAACTATGTAATTACTACATTGAATCAGGGGTGCTTGAGGACATTCTTGCTGCTTATCCCAAATTTGCTAGCCCATAATGATTAATCTTCAATTAGAATATGACTCCAATGTATGTGAACAACTGACCTATATATACTGCTAATGAATATGATGTATTTCCTTATTTGTGTACGAACCTCTGTCCTGCAGGGCAGTGATCAGTGGCATTACCCACATGAATCTAACCTATATATAGTGTCAATGAATATGGTGTATTACGAACCACGCCATCTATTGTGTCATGATCTAACTACCCAGCACTACCGAGCAACGCCATCAGGGACGCGACCCGAGTATGACTGGTCTTAGTCACCACTCCGGGTTTCCTTTTTCCATATCCTGGTTGTTGCGTCACCTCCTCCAACTCTTCCTCATCAGCTCCGGATCGAGGAGAGTTCAGTTTACTCTGGGAAGTGACCACACTTGGATTACCTATCCTGGAAACCTACGGCACAGTGACTACCTACCATCTTCTTCAATACTCAGCCCTACTCGTCAGACACTTCAGCACCGCACTTGATTATTATAACCCAATATTACCTCCCACCTGCACTTGCTTCAGATTGTTGTATGTTGTATAAATATGTATATACTGTTAAGCCAATGTTGCGTATGTTTAAGTTAAGTATGGTTAAGGGTAAACTATAGAAAGCTGGATATTTTTTTTAAGGAATTTATTGTACTTTATTATACACAACAAAAACTCGCATCCTTTGTCTACCCTTTTATAGTCCGATTGTCTTTGTTTGTTTAGTTTTTTTTTTTTTTGTTGCCTGTTAGGATCTGGGTAGACTTTTAACTATATTCTAAACCAGTTTCTAAATCCCCAACTAGTAGCAGGTGCATTCTTTGTGTACGAACCTCTGTCCTGTATGGCAGTGAAGAGTGACATTACCCATATGAATCTGACCTATGTATGTGTGTGTATATGTATATGTGTATATATATGTATATATGCTGATAACCACAAGGAAAGAAGCATATACCTAGATCACACGCACCTACAGTGATTTTTTTGCATATGTATATATATGTATATGTGCAAGTAAATCACTGTAGGTGCGCGTGATCTAGGTATATGCTGATAACCACAAGGAAAGAAGAAAACACGAAGTTCCAGCGCTTTCGTGTAATTCACATCTTCAGGGGTGAGTACATGTATATGTATGTGTGTATACATACTGTCAATGAATATGATGCATCTCTTTGTGTACGAACCTCTGTCCTGCATGGCAGTGAACAGTGACATTACCCACATAAATCTGACCTATATATATATAGCTGTTAATGAATATGATGTATTTCTTTGTGTATGAACCTCTGTCCTGCGTGGCAGTGAGAAGTGATACCACCCTCAGTGTCAAGACCTGACTGAATTACTCAGAATAGGCAAACTGTACTACAAGGTTTGCCAATAAATTTGTTAAACTAAGGTCTCAGTGTCCCTAGTGCATTTTAAGTGATTTAGTGGTGGAAGCTGTGTCTATACTAACTGGTATAACTTACATCCTCCTCCCTGTCCTAATCGCTACTCCACCCGCCCCACCTCACCCCACCCGGCGCGTTTGCCCACCTGCCTTGTCTTTGGAGTCATGAGTTATGACGTGGAAGGAGATTATTAGAGACTGAAGAAAAGTGGTAAAACTGAAATACAGTAGGAGTAGAAAGAATCTGAGCACAACCAGATCGCTTCATCTTTTCTACTGTTTTTTATCTTTGTTTTGCTCCCTTGGCTCGTCCGTCCCTTGCATTAGTACTGGTTTATTTATATAGTGCTGCTTATTATACTTTCTACACTAGTTAGTTTTTTTTTTACTGTGATGGAGTTAGTGAGCCCTCTCATGTCCTTGCGTGGCTGGGAGGGTTAGTCACTTTTTTTCTTTCTTTTTTTGTTGCTAATGTGTTAGTTAAATGTTAGTTGTGTCAATCTAAAAGTACACTGTGCAGAATGGAGAGGCCTGCCAGGTTCTTAGTGGAGCTGGTAGGTCACTCTCATCTTTTATCCTCTCTATTAATGTTTTATGTGTATATTGGCGCAAAAGATGGTTCAATTACTTTCTTTCTGGATGATTTAAACCAACGTGTTCTTAGAATTCTTCCTTATCTACATTATTTATCCAGTTTTGGTAAATTTCTGTGTTGAGTTCAGTCACTTTGTTCCAAATATTTGCGGCTTTGTTATGTATTTCTACATTGATTGCTAGGAGGTTTGCTCTCTTGTGTAGCTGTTCATTATTGATGTGGTCTGTATATTTTATGTTATAAATATATCTGAGGGCTATATTTTGTACTGTTTGTAACCTTTTAATGCTCGTTTTACTAAGGGTGTTCAATGAGATGGGTGCGTAGTCCATAATTGATTTGACAAGGGCTACATAAATTTTTCTTTTGCTATTTATGCTAAGGTTCTTAAAGCGTTTTATATTTTATAATCTTATTCTTGCCTGTCGTTCTTTATCATTTATGAAGGATATATATCCTGTTTTTGTTAGTTTTAGTCCAAGCATTCTGCCTTCAATGTCGTGTGGGTATAATTCCTGGTCGACTATTACTGGACTTGTTTTGATCTTGTCTATTGGTGTTATCTTGATTTTTTTTCTTTGTCCTGATTTTCCATTTTTTCTCAAAGTCATTTATGTTTTTTATCGCTGTTGCCGTGTAGCGTGCCATAAATTGGGTTGGTTTTCCTGGGTATGATATTATTTGAGTGATATCATCAGCAAACAATACATATTCGCTAAAGGGGGTTGGTTGAGGTGTGTCTGAGGTATAAATTGTATATAGTGTTGGAGAAAGGCATCCTCTTTGAGGTACTCCATTATCGAGATGAAACATAGTTCCCATAAAGTTTCCAATTTGAATTTGCGCTCTCCTATCATCTGAATAGTCACACAATATTCTTAGCAAGTTTTCGTTAAGTCCCAATTTTCATATTTTATATTTTAACCCCAAATGCCAAACTTTATCAAAAGCCTTAGAAACGTCCCTTAAAATTATATTGATGTGGTTCCCCTTACATCTTTCTAAAGCCATTATTTCCGTTATCGTAGCTATTGCAGTTAGGGTATTTCTATTGGGCATAAATCCATGTTGTCAATTGTTTGTTTGTTCTCCCCTGTTGTGTTAAAAAGGTTATAAGTCTTTAATTTATTTTTTTCCAGTAGTTTCCCGGTTATTTCTAATGAAGATATTGGCCTGTAGTTTAATATTCCCTTATTGTCCTTACCCTGTTTGGGAATAAATATAATTTTAGCATATTTTTGTATGTCTGGGAAGTAACCCGTTATTAAGCACGCGTTATAGATGTTCAGTAATGTTTTTAAGATGTTTTCCGGTAGAGTTATGATCATATTTCGTGTAATACCAGTGAGACCGGGGTCCTTTTCCTCAAACTTCCTCAGACAGTGCATCCTTTCTCCCATAGTTATTATTTGATTATTAGGTATTAAGTTATAGTCTATTATTGCTTTGGGGTGATTCTATGTATGTGTCATCTCATTTCATCTTCTATCACTTCTTCGTGATCACTATCAAAATCTTAATTTTCCTCATCTGATATTTTTAAAACTTTACCCATTCCATTTTGAATGCTGACTCTTGTTCATTTTCCTCATACAGTTTTCTTTCATTTTGGTCTTTAATGTATGGTGTTTTTTTGCTTGTCATGCCCCATCTTGTTTATGGAAGTCCAAAATGTTTTTGTGTCTTTAGTCTTGTCGGCCGCCATTATAATATCATTCCATTTTTTTTTTTTTGCTTCCTTACATGTGTCTCTTAATTTTATCTGTAGTGCTGTCTGAGTCATATACTGTATAGCCATCTGTTGCTGCCGTGTCTTTCCATCTACCTGTGTATTTCTATGTATTGTGTTTGGATTAATTTAACTTCTTCTGTTAGTCTATTGTTGTGTAATGTTCTGAAGTGTGAAATAGGACTGTGTTTGGTTAGAGATGTTTTTATTGCTGAGTGCAGTCTGTCAATTTATGAATCTAAGTCTTCTGTTGTTTTCTCTTGTAGGTTAATCAAATGTTGATTACCTAAGTCTTCTTTGTAGCTGTCCCAGTCTGTTTTGCTCATTTCCAGTCTCTTTTTTTTTATTGGTATCTGTATGGGGCTTGTTGACAGTATTCGTATAATTGGTAGATGGTCGCTGCCTGTGAGAGGTCCTTGTTGAAAAAGGCTTTGTTGTTGGTAAAAATTTTGTCTGATGTCGATTGTGTATTGTGATTTCTCCAGGTTGGAAAGTTAGGACCTAGGTGATTGATTTTCCCAAGGTTTATTAATTGATTAAGGGCGTTTCCACGGTGTTATTATTTGTATTGTCGAAAATCCTGTGTCTGGCGTTAAAGTCTCCTAAGATGTACATAGAATGACTATTGGTAACCAATTTTAATAGTTCTTCTATAGGTAACTAGGGTCGTCTCGGTTGCAGATAAGTAGTAACAATTATTACGTCTCCTTCAGTTGTATTTATTTTTATTGCAAGAAATTCATCCTGGACGTCATCAATTAGTTTATATTTTAAGTTTCTTTTAACTGTTTTGACGTTCCAATTCATCTTTCGGATCTTCAGATGTCTTCCTCCCGATCTCCTGGTCGACTTGGCCAACAAAAACTTATCTTTTTGCAATTTGTTCTGGGGGCATGGCAACAACAAGTCCTTCATTGTAAAAAACATCTCTGGCTTCTTTTGAGATGAATTTGTCTCACCCGACTCTGCCCCGCCCTTTATGACCTCACTAATCCCCAGTCTGCTTTGTCCTATAAGCTATGCTTTGAAATTGATGGCTCGTGTAATGTGATATAGTGATACTTGCAGAGCTTCACTCAGTGTTTTTTAATGCTAGTATGATTTATAATGTACTCTTTGACACGTTTGACGAATAATATTCAGCTGTAGTGAACAGAGCTTCACTCCCCGAACCAGCCATGAGAACATTGTCGCGATGGTACCCATAGTTGTCGAGTATTGACGGAGTGTATATACAGTAGTAAATATCTTTTTTTTTTTACGGATGCACTTCCAACTAATCCATCATCCCTTTAAAATTGTCTTTCTCTGTCAAATGTCACGCACAGTACCGCCTCTTGGCCATCCGGATGTTGGAGATAACCAGCTCACTTGGGCATGACCTGACATCGCATGTCCAAGCTGTATGCAGTGATCGGGCAGGGTGACGATGGACCAAGCATTGACTCCAACCACATCGCGTACGAGCAGAGGAGAAGCAGCGTAATGGATGCAGCACTTCATTGGTCTAGGATTAAAGAGATTTTATATTTTTCTGCTTTGGGTAGTTAAGACGTGTGGAATGCGGCCGGAAGGGCGAAAACTCAAGATGGAACAGAAAAAAACATCTGGAATGTCTGAAAATGATGCTGTACAAAGGAAACTCAGATGGAACAGAAAAAACATCTGGAATATGATGGAAAATGATGATGTAGAAAGGAAACTCAGATGGAACAGAGAAAAGCACCTGGAATATGACGGAAAATGATTATGTACAAAGGAAACGCAGATGGGGCTAGAAAAACTCATAGGGAATATGATAGAAACTGATGCAAGAGGAAAGATGCATTACAAACCACGAGGAAGTGAGAAGATGTCAGAAGATGTGGAGACACGACATACAAGGTGCGGTATTGAAGAAAAAAACGGGCAATGTGAAGAGAGAAAACACAAGACATCAGAAGAAAGCAGCTGGTATCACTGATACCAGCTGCTGGAGAATGTGAACCATGCTGGGCCACATCACTGTATTGCTGTTGTATATGGATAATGCTTAAAAAGAAAACATCCTTACATGTGAAAGAAGGTGCATTTTTTTTTCTATTTTGAAGTATTTCATTCTGTTTCTTCTGATAACATTTACTACAGAGAATGATTTATTTCATTATTTAAGAAAGATTAGTTTATTTTTCTATGAGTTTATTTGGTCAATGTCTTGTACTACCTAATGCAATGTTGTAGCCATATTACGTATTGGACTAATAATTATTTTGACATGGACTGGCGAGGCTATGTAACACCTGTTATTGTTTGTAGAATGTGAAATTGCAAGCTTTTTCTCAGATACTATGCTAGACACGTACGATCTTTAGCTCAGCAACTATTCTCGTTGAGCTCATACTATGATCACTTACTGTGTATGTGTTTTTTCTCCTGGCATGGAAGCTTCGATCTTGGCGGGAGGTGTAGTATGTTTTGTCAGGTCAAACCAAGTCAGTAGAAAAACATACATACCAGTATCTATGAGGTTATTGTTTGTAAAATGTGAGATGCATTATCACCTTAGGGGTCATATTAGATACTGTACATGATGTTATTGTCTATATGTGTCATCAGTTCTCTGGTATGAGAGCTTTGGTCTTGGCAGGAGGTGTAATGATTGTTTATCAGACCATAGCTTACAGCCCAGAGAAGAACAGCACATATAACAGTAAGTAGATGAGCACGTGTACACTCATAAGTTGACAGACCCTGCAGTGAGATTAAGACATAGCTCAGAGAGGTCATCGGTCGGTTTGTGTCCGGCAATATAAGGAGCCTGCAGCTCCTTCCGCGGACTCTCGACTGCCGGACCTAGAGCTGTAAAGACCTGCCCTCTCTCTGCTGCCATTGTCGGCCAACTTTGCTGACCAGACCGTCCGCCAATGACATCGTCGACAACATCTCACGAGCGTTTTCGGTTTATCGAACAGTTTTTTGCCCTCCCCACTGGTGGTGTGAGTGACCCACACTCCAGCTGGAGAGCAGCTACTGCGTGATATTTCCGACGTGGTTTGAGATCTTTTCCTTCTACTACTATTTTTCTCCCCGCTCTTGCTCTGGCCTAGGGACCTGTACCCTCAAAAGTGTATTCGGCATGCGGTCCCCCTGGGATTGGAGCAAGAACCCATCCCTCTGCCGAGTTTTTCCAGGAAAACCGTGATCGTGAGGGTCCACCTAGAAAGAGGTAGCAATCCTCACCCTTACCCAATAGGCACACTTAGCTCACGTCTATAAGTGAGCAGTCACATACACGAGGAAGTAGGTTTCCCCAAACCGGGCTCCGGGCGAGAAGCTCAAGAATCACTCTACGACCACCCGGCCATCAAGTGCCTGTGGGAAGTGTTGAAATTCCTCTGATACTTACTCAACCGGAATAGGTAGACTCTGAACAACAGAAAAACCTCTAAAAAGAAGAAGAAAACACCACTTTGCCACCGCTTATGGAGTGCGTAGGCCCTCCTAACCGCGACCCCCGCCTGAACCGCCAACCCGACGACCCGAACCACGCCCGGCTCTGCACAGAGAAAGAGGACCAGCTGCGGGAATTCCCCGAAACCCTGAAAACCAAGAACAACGCCATCCACACCACTGCCACCGTCCCCAACAACTCCACCACCACTGCCACCGCCACTGAGGACGACAACTGGACGAAGGTTGAAAAAATAAAACGCTGACGTGCTTTTTTGGGAAACGAAATCCATCAAGCAGCCCATAAGGCACTCATCACCACCACCAGCTCGTCCCCAACGACACTGCCAAATTTCCTGATCTCAAAAACGGACACGAAAACGGCATATGCCACCATCACAGAGTTGGAGAAACAAAATCCACTGGCCAAAGTTTTCAGTGCGGCCCAACTTAAAGGGGGGAGATGATTATTCCCCCATAGATAAGGACTCCGCCACCACCCTCGGCACTTACCTGAAAAACACCACCACCGTTGCATCAATCAAGGTGGACCCCGCCCAGAAACTGATGAAGTCGGTAGTCCTCCGATACTCAAAGGAACTACCACTCGAACCCCTGGAGAACCCTCCGAAGATCCTGAAAGCCGAGAGATGCTCTCCCGCGACCGACAAGACGGCCACCACAAAACAAGTGTTCATAACGCACTACGGTCCACCCCCCATCACCTTAGACCTCAAAACCTGGGGGATCTACGAAGTGAGGCCCTTCGTCCCGGAGCCCCTGCGGTGCTTCAGATGCCAGAAATACGGGCACCATCAGACGAGGTGCACGTACAAGGAAATCTGCACCGTCTACGCCTAGAAGCATGGCACACACTCCTGCCTCACCAAGTTGAAGGATGGGGAAAAATTGCCCCCAAGTGTGCCAACTACGGGGACAAACACCAAGCCTGGAACCCTGGATGCTCCGAGAGGACAAAGAGGGTCCAGGCAAACCGACCAGCAGCAAGACCGGCTTCCACCGCTTGCACACCAGCCCCACCAAATACCTTCGTGTGGGGAACCCAAAGGCATAAACAACAAAGCCAACCCCCTAACCAGTCAACACCCAAAGTGCAGCCCCATTTCCTGGCCTCCCTACGGCCACATCTCAGCCCCCCAAGCAGCAGACAATGACAACAACTTCGAAAATGACAAAACAAGCACACACCAAGGCACCAGGAGGAATGATACACGTATCAGACATTGCCAAGGCACTGACAACCTTCGCAGAGGGCCTAGTCGGACTACTGGGCCACAAGATCCAGCCTACACAGCTCCAAATACTCATGGGGAGAGTCCTTGGTCAAGTCGCCACAGCTCCAGCCACCTCAGTGGAGGACGCCATGCCGGCCCCCACACGAGTGACAGCCGAGGTACACTCTACACCGAAATAGGCCACCAGGGAACCAAAGATGCCGTCAGCTCCCAGAGAGATACTGGACGTTTCAGCTTCTCTGAACCCCAACCACGGCCCAGAAGGCAATAACCGCCACAGACCAAGAAGATATGAACCCGATCCAGTCGGAATCAGACCTGAACATATCCATCGAGGATCACCAGAAGTCCCCGATGAAACAGTGGTGGAAAACACTAGCACCCTGAACATCCTTTCATGGAAGGCTCAGGGCATCAAAAACAAGAAACACCTCCTGCAAGAAGCAGCAGCCAAGGACAAGCTTGACATTATACTGCTACAAGAAACACTCCTACTTGAATACCACTGTTTCAAATTCAGTTGCTACAAGCCATACAGGAGGCATTTCACGCAGGTTTGACAAGAGGTCATGCAGCAATTGTCATGTCGGGAAAACAGAGACACAAACCGTCAAAGTAACCATCCAAGAACGGGAAATAGCTGTCCACAACATCTACAAGAACCCAAGGTGGCTCACTGGAGGTGACTCAATTATTTGCTTCGGCCGCTGACCACGCCACACTCATAGGAGGGGATTTCAATGCACATCATCTCTTCCAAAGTTCGATAAGCCCTACAAATGAAGATGGCCTACACCTATACACCACCTTTCAAGACAAACCCCAAGATCGCCCTCCTAAACACCGGAGAGCCCACCCACATTTGGGGAGGAAGGCTAGATCTAATCTTCGTCTCCAGTGCACTAAAGCACTTCGGCCTCCTGGCAGCTACACCCCACGCTGACCAGCGACCACGTTGCCACCCTAACAACACTGAAGGTGAACAAACTCCCCATGACATCCCCGCCGAGATGGAGATACAATACCCAAAAGGCTGACCAAGAACACTATAGGAAAGACCTGGTTAAGTGGCGTGCCAAATAACAGCCGGCTGGTGCAGCACCCGTGGACGAGGCAACCCTCCACCAAAAGTTGGTCGAGACATTTCACAAAGCGGCAGAAGAGGCTATTCCAAAAACAAAGCCTACATCAAGAAAGTACAAGGATTACTGGAACTACTGCCCCAGGGTGAAAGAACTCATCCACAGAGTAAACATGGCCCCAAGAAACTACAGAAGACATCCCACAGACACAAACAGACATCTCCTGCAAGACATAGTAAAGGATACCAGGGAAGAGAAGGAAGAAATCAAAAGAGCAAGCTGGCTCAAGTGGTGCTCCGAACTGAGCGAGCACACCTCCTTCGGCAAAATGTGGACCCAGATCCGAAGGGCATCTGGGAAGGCAACACCATCACCAACAACCCATCTCAACCCAGAAGAGGAAGCCGAGAGACTTGCAAAATTCTTCTCCGACCGAGCAGTAACGAAAAAAACCCGAGACATACTTAGGAGACACAACGGCGTCTGCGACAGACCAGACTCCAGATGATCGAGGAGGCTCATAATGGTAAAGATGACACCGACAAACCCTTCAACCAGCAAGAACTCAAGAAGTAGATAAAACGAAGCAAGGACACAGCACCAGGGGCAGACAGGATCACCTACTCCATGCTTCCCCATGCCGGAGAAGCTGGGCACGAGGCGTTGCTACAAGTCATCAGACTTCCACCGGAATGGAAGAAGGCAGATATACAGCCCATTCCGAAACCCAGAGAACCAGACAAACCAAGACCCATCTCCCTCTCTCAGCTGTGCATAGCGAAGATAGGAGAAAGAAAGGCTCTCAACAGGCTCAAGTGTAAAGTCGGCTGACCATACCCTCACATTTTTGCTTACACCGAGAACACCGGCACAAGCAACAAAATTGCCGAGATACTCAACACAGTGTACAACAAACCAGCCTTGGTGGTCTTCCTCGATTTGGAGAAGGCCTTTGAACTAGCAAATCCACTGGCTATTAAAACGACGCAAGACGAAAAAGGCGTCAAAGGAAGGTTGCCGGGGTGCATCCTGAACTACCTTACACGGAGAGAAGCAAGAGTACGCTTTCAGGGGACAACATCAAGCTACAGGGCCCACGAAAATGGAACCCCAGAAGGAGGCATCCTCAGTCCAACGCTGTTCAATGTCCTGATGGAAAATCTAGTCAGATTACCTTTCTGACAAACAGCCAAGCTCCTCTGCTATGCAGATGACTTACAGCTCACAGTAAGGGGAGCAAACAGACTAGTCAACACGCAACACGCACTCCAACTTATAGAAGAGGAGTGCAACAGACTTGGACTAAAGATAAATCCAGCCAAGTCGAAAACGATGGTCATCTGCACCGACACACCAGACATGATGCTCTCCATACAAAACACGCCGGTAGTCTGGACCACCACCTACCAGTGTCTTGGGATCTGGATCGACCTGAAACTCATCTTCAAGCCGCAACTCGAGTATCTCAAGCACAGGACGAAGAGCAAACACATAATGAGGTCGCTCACCAGCACAACCGCAGGAGCGAACAAACACGTGCTCAAAGCCTATTAAACGGCCGCCATCATATCGCTGGTAGATTACAGTGCTCCAGCGCTCATTGGACTGAGAGAAGACCAGATAGCTAAGCTAGAGGTTATCCAAAATAATGCTCTCAGGACCATGCTTGGAGCACCCATGTGGACCAGAATTTGCAATTTGCAAATGGTAACTGAATTCCCACCCCAGGCAGTACGAATCAGGCAGGTGACAACCAGACTTCTCGCCAAGATCTGTAGATCAGATAAGCCCACAGCTGTCAAAACGCGAATCAGTGCCTCCTTTCACCTCGACCACAGAGTGCCAGGGACCACCTGGTCGCATAAGGCAAGCGAGGTCACCAGGCACCTGCAAGCAGAAAAACTCGTCAAGAACATCCAAGACATACGAGACAGGGATTATTTAGTTACACCACCATGGCGCCCTCCACCAGCCACATTCAAATGCACCGAACTAGGTGATAGCAAAGGCAACCTCCAGAAGGAGGACCTCGAAAGAATAATTCTGGAAGCCATAGCCACCGAGACACCGGCCTTCTACACCCAAGGTCAGACCCTCCTATGGAGACTTTCCAATCACTGCTCCACCCAACAAACAGAGCTGATAGCAATCTCGAAGGCCCTACAACTCGCTGGAACGAATCACAACAAATCGATTATAATTCACACCGACTCGAAAACGGCCATGCAGACGCTGCAACACAGTCAACGAATAAACAAGGTCCACATCATAACCTCCATCCTCGCACAGCTACAGGACTTCTAAAGACAAAATCGCCCAGTCGTCTTACACTGGATTCCCAGTCATGTAGGTATCGGGGGAAATTACATGGCAAACGAAGCAGCCAAGGCAGCCACACGTTCCAGAAGCGTACACATTCAAGTTCCAGCAAGCGTACAACAGATTAAGATCAACCTCTGAAAGACTACCAAGCTCCACATCCAAAAGAGCTTCCTTGATGCATTCAATGCTGGTTCCCAATCAGCCAAAAGGTACCGGGTGGCTACAAAAGAGGAACCACCATACGCGGACAAGAAAATACCAAGACAAACCCAAGTTAGCCTTCATCGACTACGACTAGGGTACAAGTGCACCTGGCAGACGATCGGAAATGTCGTCAGGGAATGCACCTATTTTTAGGAGCCAGCGACCAACCCATTGGAACACACAGTCTCCGAAACAGAATTCGAAACTTCCAAGAAGAATACACAACACCAGCGGTCATTCTAACCTGAAAGGCCCAAACAAATCGCATTTACATCCTTCCCCAACAAGTGCGGACCCCGGTTCGGAGGGCACCCCACTCCAAAACTGACCACGTCCAAGAGTGGGGGTTGGTGGTAAGCGTTCACTGACCAAGGGTCCGCTCACACTTGCAAACCTGCAGTATCCTTCCATTGAGAATGAATAGTGTGAGGGGTGACAGGTGAAACAAAGATCAAGAATGTTAGCAAGTTGATCGTATCGATCAGGAACGCGTGTAGGGCGTTTGATTATTTGTTCCAATTCATTAAGTAAGGAAAAAGAGAGTGCCAGCTCCACCTGGGTCATTCCCTGCAGAGCCAAGCCACTCTCTTTAATGTACATTGAAATTCCCTAGGTAGAGGATCTCGGTGTTTGGGTAGCAACGACTCTTGGCAAGAAGTGAGATTGTCAAAGAGTTATAAATAGTTGGTAGAGTTGGGAGAACAGTATAGGTAGCAAAGAAAAATAGCTATCGTTGGTAGAGATATTTTGAGCCAGATAACATCATAAAGGGAAGATTCAAGATCCGTGAGTCGAGTTATACTGTAGGTGTACGCGTGTTGCAGTAGGCGCATACACCTCGCTTTGAACGGAAGGAGGTATAAAGGTTGTAGTTGGAGACTGAAAAGGTTTGGGTGAAGCTGCTTTGGTCAGTTGAAGTTCGGAAAGTAGTAAGAGGTCGGGGGAAGAGGTTAATAGATTTTGCTTCACAGAAAGAGAATTGGATCTCAGGCCGCGAATGTTTCAAAAATGAAGTGTGAAAAAAGCCGATCCTCCAGCCCCGGTGGCGTCAGTTGAGGTCCACAGCCTTACCGACCAGTGGGAGCCATCCGAGAAGGCCTCGCTTCAATATTAATATCAATTGACAAAGGAGAAGAAAATAGAATTAATAAAACAGATTAAGAGTACGGTTATATTTGTTGTGTTGGCATTTGTAAGAGTGACAATTGAGACCCTGCAATTGTGTATAAATTTGGCATAAAGATATATCAGTAACCTGGGAATTGGTCACAATTTTCGTGATGCCATATGGTAGCAGGGTCTACCATTAGACAACACATTATGCTTCCAATATCTTCCCACGCGGTAGTACCTCCCTGTTTGGAACACCTTAGCTTTCGTCTTTATTTAAGGCATCTTCAGAGGCAACTGAATTTACAGGAACTGAGGGGCTTATAATTATACAAAGAGTGGCCTACATAAATCAGGTCAGGTCAATAATATGGGAACCACTAAGCCACACATCCCCTCCACCACACACGAAAGAAGAGTTTATAGAAATGAGCGACGTAACACGTAAGGTCGAGTCAGGTCAAAAACATGAGACCCACGAATCATCTACCCTACATCTACCTCAAATGCTTCCAAAGCATTCTTAACCTTGGGCCACTGACAAATAAATTTATGTAACATATTATCAGTTTTGTAATGACCATCACTAAGGTTTATAGAATTCATTTCCCTACTCAGACTTGTTTCAACCAGAAGTTTTTCTGTGACACATGATGATTTAAACACCTCTATACTATTTTCCCAATCCATGGGATGATTATTGTTCATTATATGAACGAAAAGTGTACGACTTTCAAATGCTGTTCTAATATTATATTTGTGTTTTTTATCCTAAGTTGTAATGCTTTTCCAGTCTGGCCTACATAATTTCCATTACAATTGCAACATGGAATACAGTAAGCACTTCCGTTTACATTCAAGGTTGGGCTGTTCTTAATTAACATATTAGTAATAGTTGAGTCATACTTAAAAACAACATTAATCTATATATATCAATATATAAATAAATAAATAAATAAATATATATATATATATATATATATATATATATATATATATATATATATATATATATATATATATATATATATATATATATATATATATATATATATATATAAAACAAAGAAGTATGTCTGTGTGTGTCTTTGTTTGTGTGTCTGCACGAGAATCTCGGAAACTACTTTACCGATCTGTAGTGATGATGGATAGTGTTATATGTAGTGATGGTGATGGATGGTGTTATATGTAGTGATGTTGATGGGTGGTGTTATATGTAGTGATGATGATGGATGGTGTTATATGTAGTGATGATGGATGATGTTATATGTAGTGATGATGGATGGTGTTATATGTAGTGATGATGGATGGTGTTATATGTAGTGATGATGGATGATGTTATATGTAGTGATGATGGATGATGTTATATGTAGTGATGGTTAGACAATAAAATAATAACAGTTTAATGCTAAAAATATATACTTTGCTGTACCGTTGTAGTGGAACTTACATACACCGTTAATGAATTTATTGATTGTCTCACTCAACAATGAGACAATGTGGAGCCTCCCGGGGGGGTGGCGTCCTACCGTGGCCTACAGAAAGAGCCTCCCGGAACAAACTTGGCTTGGATAGCAAGTGTCATGTGGGGAACTCAAAAAAACTCCAACCAACCCGATCCGACACACCCAACCCGACACGAACCGTTAAACTACACAGAGGTTGAAAAGTCGTATCACATCCCACGTATTATAGGTAATTTTATCCTTATATATATACTACTACACGTTCACTACAACACCCGTACTACACGTTCATTTCAACACCAGTACTACACGGTCACTACAACACTCATACTACACGATCACTATAAAACCTTTGGACCCCAGGTCGCCTCTCAACATCGCTCACAATGAGAATCCAGTGTGCAACACCAATAAAGGATCGGCAAAGGCAAAACTCTTAGAAAAATGCAGCCTCATAGTCTGGGATGAATGCCTCAAGGCATCATACCTTTGGAGAAGTGTTCAGACACTCACCCTATCCACAAACATGAGAGTACATCGATAAGGAGAACAGGATGCTGGACGGTTTGCAAACCCTCTACTACAGATTGGGAATGGAACTTTCCCTGTTGATTTAGAAGGACAAATAATCATTCCTCAAGGATGTGGAAATGTTGTAAGGTCCTCAACTGAGCTCACTAACATGGTCTACCCAAACATTATCCACCACTACAAGGATCACAAGTGGCTGCGTGAACGCGCAATTCTGGCACCAAACAATGAAACAGTGGCTGAAATGAAACTGACTCTACTCAGACAGCTTCCAGGCAGTGAGACCTCATTCAAATCTGTTGATACAGTAATCGATCAGGACCAAGCAGTCCAGTACCCTGCAGAATTCCTGAATTCTTTGGAGTCCGCCAGAATGCCTCCTCACCACCTCATTCTCAAGATTGGTGCGCGTGATCCAAGTACATGCTGATAACCACAAGGAAACAAGAAAACACGAAGTTCCCAAGCGCTTTCATGTAATTCACATCTTCAGTAGGAACATTATAGAATTCGGTCTCATTAAACATACCGAATCTGTCAACATGAATTAGAGTAATGGTATGAACAAACTAGATAATTTTGTGATTAAGAAATGGCATGGTAATATTTTTTTATTAAGAACATAAGAAGAACATAAGAAAATAAGGAGTCTGCAATAGGCCGGGAATGCAAGTTAAGTTTCTTTAACTTATCCTGATATGGAAGGTTTCTAAGTCCCGGAATCATTTTTGTCATTCTTCGCTGCACCGACTCTAGTGAATTTATATCCAGTCTATAATAGGGGCACCAGAACTGAACCGCATAATCGAGGTGCGGTCTAACTAGCGCAAGATATAGTTGCAATAAGACCTCTGCACTCTTGTTACTTACACTTCTAGATATAAAACCCAATACTCTGTTTGCCTTATTTCGAACATTAACGCACTGTTTTCTAGGCCGTAGGTCCGGGCTTACAAGTACCCCTCGGTCTCTTTCACAAGTAGACTTCTCTAGGTTGATGTTGTTAAGGCTGTATACATTATAAGTATTTGTTCTTCCAATATTAAGTACGCTGCACTTGCTGGTGTTGAATTTCATTTGCCATTTTTCAGATCACCCCTGCAGTTTATTTAGATCCTCCTGTAATGCATTTGCATCCTGCCCTGAATTAATTTGCCGCGCTATTTTGGTGTCATCCGCAAACTTGCTTATGTCACTGCTGATCCCAGTATCTAAATCGTTTATGTAGATTATGAACAAGAGTGGGCCTAGTACTGACCCCTGGGGAACCCCACTGGTTACACGGCCCCACTCAGATTTAACACCATCTACGCTGACCCTCTGCGTTCTATCGGTGAGCCATGATTTTATCCAATTTAAAACTTTCCCCTCGATACCATGAGCCTTAATTTTTCTCTGTCAAATGCTTTGCTAATGTCTAAGTAAATAACATCGTAATTTTCGTCATTATCTACTACCTCGAAGACTTTCCTAAAAAACGTTAGCAGATTTGTTAGACAAGATTTTCCCTTTGCAAACCCATGTTGAGAGTCGTAGATTAATTTGCTTTTCTCTAGATGCGATCGGAGGCTATCTGCTATAATTGATTCAAGAAATTTCCCCACTACTGACGTCAAACTGATCGGCCGGTAATTTAACGCTGATGCTCTGTCTCCCTTTTTGAATATGGGTACTGCATTTGCCTGTTTCCACAACTCTGGCACAACTCCAGTGTCTAATGATTTTGTAAATAAGTTTACGAGGGGTCCGCTAATCTGTTCCCTACACTCTTTTAAGACTCGAGGAAAAATTTCATCAGGCCCTGGGGATTTTGTATTCTTTAGTTTATTTATCTTCTTAAGAACATCCTCTTTTCTGATAGTGATATTCTTTAATTTCTCTTCTTCCTTTCCCTTAAATATCAGTTCCACCTCCGGAATTTCATCTCAAATTTCTTCTGTGAAAACTGATAAGAAGTAGCTGTTCAATGCTTTGCTTATTTCTTCACTGCCATTTATCAATTCTCCCCTCCCTGACTTTAAAGGCCCAACTTTGTCATTGACCTTTGTCCTATATACCTGGAAAAAATTCCTTGGGATTCGCCTTAGATTCTCTTGCTATTTTGATTTCATAGTCTCTCTTTGCTTTCCTTTCATTTTTCTTAACATTCCTAGATAGTTCATTATACCTGTTTCTGAGCTGCTCCTCCCCTCCCTTTAATTTCTTATATATTCCTTTCTTTATTCCTATGTCATGTTTAAGTTTTCTGGTCATCCACCTTGGCTCATTCTTATTTGACCTAATTTTTCTGTGTGGTATATTTTGTTCTTGTGCTTTATGTAGTATACTTGTGAATATATTATAGTCATGATCAATTGTTGTGTCATCTATGACCTCACCCCTTCCTACTGGGAACTGACGTGACTGTTCCCAGGTGACCTCACCTAGGTACCTTCTTAACCCCTGATAATCCGCCAACCGAAAGTTTGGGACTCTGACCATATTGTCATTGTTTTTCGTTTCCCAATTTAGGGTAAACCTGATTTCTCTGTGATCACTGTTACTTAGTTCTTCCCCTACTGTGATATCTCTGATAATATTTTCTTTATTTGTTAATACTAGGTCTAATATATTGTCACCTCTAGTAGGTTCTGTAATTAGTTGTTTCAAAACATTGTCCTGTACTGCGTCTAGGAAGTCTTCAGATTCATAGTCGCCTACAATGTTGTCCCAGTCAATATTTCTGAAGTTGAAATCCCCCATAATGCATAGGTTGTTATATTTTGCTGCCCTACTCATTTCCTGCCATATGGGCTGAGCTGCTTCTTTGCCAAGACTTGGGGGCCTGTAAATCACTCCCATAATTAGTTTTTCTCTTCTTTCCGTGATTTCTACCCACACAGACTCGGTTCCTATTTCACCCTTTATTGAATTATTAGTACAACATTTTAATGTATCCTTGACGAAGAGTGCGACCCCTCCCCCCTTCCTACCTTCCCTGTCCTTGTGAAAAAGGTTGTACCCTTCTATGTGGTACTCTGATAAAAAAAATTTTGCTCGCCAGATTCATCCAAGTTTCGGTGATTGCTATGACGTCTACATTCTCGGTACATACAACCGCTCTCAGCAAGTCTATTTTATTTCTAACGCTCCTACTGTTTGTATAGTATACATTTAAACCTACTCTTCCCTGGTCCTGTTTTACCCCTTGTCCTGAGCAACTAATTTTACTTCCCAGGACCTGCTTGTTTTTTGACTCCCACTTTCCCCGACCCCTCTCTACTGGCGAAACCCCCCCTTCGGAGTGACAATTTCACGCTCCAGGGATGCAGACAAAGTCTTTACCCCCTCACGAGACACCTGCTGTCCCCTAGGGACTTGCTCTCACTCCTCTACTCCTGAGACTGTACTCACCCCTGAAGATGTGAATTACACGAAAGCGCTTGGGAACTTCGTGTTTTCTTGTTTCCTTCTGGTTATCAGCATATATATATATATATATATATATATATATATATATATATATATATATATATATATATATATATATATATATATATATATATATATATATATGTGTGTGTGTGTGTGTGTGTAAGACACTGTTTGCAATAGCAACACACAACTTTGCATGTACACAGTTACCTACACAGCATATCAACAATAATCTAATTACGTAAAACTTAGGTACCCCAACTTATTTTACTTGATGAATGAAACACCTTAACGCTAACCTAACCTAACTTAATCCTACTGCAAGGTAGCGTTAGGGTGTTTTGTTATTAGAAAAATTATGCCTGAGTTTCAGAAACTTCAGGTGACACTAACTTCTAAGTCTTATAAAACTGTTGATTAATATTAGTTACGACTGTATGTGTTTTATATATTTTTCAAGTAATTACTATAGATAGGTTGAGCTATATTTCTATAATACTCTCTCCCTTTCTCTCTCTCTCATCTACACACCTCATTGCAAAAAAAAAAAAAAAAATCTGCATCAGTCTAGATTATCGACTCTTTATCCCGTACAGTACCTGCAAAGTTGCTGGAGTGGAACCGACGTCTCCACTATGTCTCCAAACACCTCAAACTTGGCTGATTCAGAGGTGAACACGTCGCCTCGGGGGTCGATGCGACAAAGGGCCATATCCCACACCTCACTTGACTTCAACACCCGATCCCACAGGTTAATTTGAGTGATGTCGCCACGCAACACCTTGAGAGAGGGTCAGGTGAACAGTAAATGCAGTTCAGACTACCTGGTGGTGGTAGTACATAAGAACATAAGAATGGAGGAAACTGCAGCGGGCCTATTGGCCATACTAGGCAGTCCCGTTTACACCCAAACCTATTGCTCATATAAGCATCCAACCTATGTTTGAAGCTATTCAGCGTATTCAAGTTAATGATGATATTTGGTAACTTGTTCCATTCATCCACTACTCTGTTTCCAAACCAGTGTTTACCTATTTCACGCCGAAATCTAAATTTGTCTAATTTAAAACCATTGTTACGAGTTCGCTCCTGGTTGGATAATTTGAGTACCTTTGTAATGTCCCCTTTGTTTTTGCCCTGCCTTCCCCTTATACACCTCTATCAGGTCGCCCCTCACTCAACGTCTCTCGAGGGAGTGCAAATTAACATGCTTTAACCTGTCTCTATACGCAAGGTTCCTAATGCCCGGGATTAGTCTTGTCATTCTCCTCTGAATTCTTTGCAAGGATCCATTCTGTAATACGGTGAGCAGAACTGAACTGCGTAATCCAGGTGTGGTCTCACAAGAGCAAGATACAGTTTTAGGATGACCTCGCTAGTCTTATAACTAACACTCCTTTGTATGAACCCAAGTACTTTATTAGCCTTGTTGTGAGCAAAAACACATTGTTTACTTGGCTTAAGGTTCCTACTTATCATTGCTCCTAAATCTCTCTCGCAGTCGGATTTCTCTATGGCATCGTTGTTCATCTGGTATCTGGTTTCCCTGTTTACATCTCCTATACTGAGTACTTTACATTTGTCCACGTTGAATTTCATCTGCCATTTTTCAGACCATTCGAAAAATTTGTTTAGATCTTCCTGTAGTTTTGCGGAGTCCTCGTCAGATTTAATAACACGTCCCATTTTAGTGTCATCAACAAATTTGCTTATGTTGCTGTCTATGCCGATATCTATGTCGTTTATGTATATAATAAATAATAATGGTCCAAGTACTGAGCCTTGGGGAACTCCACTTGTGACGTTGCCCCAGTGGGACTTAGTGCCATTAATGCTCACTCGCTGTTTCCTGTCCTGTAACAACGCCCTAATCCATTTAAGGATATTACCTTTGATGCCATGTGCTTCTACCATTCTAATTAGTCTTTCGTGGGGGACTCTGACGAAGGCTTTGCTTAAGTCGAGATATACCACATCATAATTGTGCCCCTCATCCTCCTATTCGAAAACTGATGAAAAGAATGTTAATAGATTAGTTAGACATGAACGTCCGCTTGTGAAGCCATGCTGGGAATCATTGATCAATCTGTGCTTCTCCAGGTGATTTCGAATAGAGTTTGAAATGATTGCTTCCAGTAATTTGCCTACTATTGATGTTAGACTGGGCGGTAGTTAGAGGATAGTGATGTATCCCCCTTCTTGAAAATCGGTATTACATTCACTATCCTCCAGGATTCTGGTACTACACCTGTTTCTAAGGACATGTTAAACAATTTTGCTAAGGGCATACAAAGCTCTTCCTTACTTTCCTTTAATACTCTGCCAAATATCTCATCGGGACAAGGTGACTTATTAGGCTTTAATTTGTCTATTTGCTTACTAACATTGTTACCAGTCACTACTATCTCGCTTAATTTGTTTTCTTCACTATCTCTGAAGAGAGTCGGTGCCTCGGGTATCATGTTTAAATTTTCTGTGGTGAAAACTGTTGAAAAATATTTATTCAAATTATTGCTCATTTCTCTGTCGTTGTCAGTGAGCTCGCCGGCGTCTGACCGTATTGGGCCAATCTTTTCTCATGTTTTAGTTTGATAAATTTGGTAAAATCCTTTGGGGTTTGTCTTCGCCTCCCTTGCTATCCTTACCTCATTATTCCTCTTTGCTTTCCTTATCTCGGTTTTAACCCTACTCGCCAATACCTTATAATAATCCCGGAGGTAAATTTCGCCACGATTTATCCTTCTACCTATAGCCTTCCTTTGGCCAATGATGTTCTTTAAATAATTATTTATCCATTTAGGGTCATTGCTATCTGATCTGAGTTTTTTGTATGGTATGTTCTGCCTTTGTGCATTAAGTAACTCATTATTTAAATTGTCGTGGAACTCGGGAATCTCAGATCTCGTTATCAGGTCGGTGTCATCTGTCAGGTTCACGGCCAAGCGCGACACCCCTCTCTCAGCTGCCTCTTTAAACTGTCAAAGTTTGCCCTTCTGAAATTTGGTACTTTAGTGGAATTTTCCTTACTTCTGCCCTGAAAATCTAACTGGAATCTAATTTCTTTGTGATCGCTGTTTGCAAGTTCGTTACCTACCTCGACATTGTTAATAAGGTTTTCTCTGTTTGACATAATTAAATCGAGTATATTATTACCCCGGGTGGGTTCGGTTATATGTTGACTTAGGAAACGGTCCTGGATCGTCTCGAGAAAATCCTCTATTCTGAGTTACCTGTAAGGTCAGTCCAATCTATTTGGCCAAGGTTAAAGTCGCCTTCTATACAGACTTTGTTGTGTATGGAAGCCCTGCGCATTTCATCCCAGATAAGTCGCTCATTGACTCTATCAAGATTAGGAGGTTTATATATTACTCCTGTGATTAATTTTTCCCTACAATCGATTAATTCTATCCAAATTGCTTTTGCATTCCGCTCAGTTTTTATTTCCTTATTTATTTCACACTTCAGATTATCCCTAACATTGATTGCTACTCCGCCTCCTTTCCTGGTCTGCCTATCGGTATGGAACAGTTTGTAACCCGCAATTTGGGATTCGACCGGTAACTCACGTGAGTCTGGGTTGATCCATGTTTCAGTGAATGCTATTATATCGATTTTTTCGGTACATACCAAGGCCCTAATATCATTCATTTTGTTTCTTATACTTCTATTGTTCGCGCAGTATACATTTAAGTTAGTCGTGTTCTGAGTCCTCCCCTTACCGCGTTTAGTTTTAAACTCCCTGTCTAATTTAGTTTTGTCATCATTCCTACCATGACAGGTATATGTGTGTGTGTGTGTTTGAAGCTGTGAAAGAGCAATGTAATACACATAATTGTTATCAAAGTTTTACATTATTATGACACATGTTCGCTAACCTGAGTAGAGTCGAAGCCGCCAGAGAGTGAGTCTTGCTCCTGGCCTACGATGAGAGATCCGTTTATATCGAAGGGCCTTCCACCGTCCAGCTCCCCTTTGAAGAATGTCTGTGAAGTTTGAGACCAATTTTTCAGATGACACTTAGATAAAACTTAGAGTTAATCACCCCTTTATTATAGTAAATGACTCTAAGTTGAGTCTAAGAAATCATGGCACGTTGGCAACACTTCATTACAGTGAGGTTAACTTGATTCTTTGGGGATGATTCAGTCACTATCCAATGATTGGTGAATGAAGGACCGACAACTTCCGGTTACCACGTACTATACACACTGTAAACACTGATATATTTCTCCCTCTATGTTTCATTTACTTTTAAATTGTCATATTTTTTAAGACTAATTTCCCATCTATAGCCATTAAGTAAACAAAGAAAAACTGATAAAACCTGTCTGTTTATATAGTTAGTTATTAATGGGGTAATGCTCTCCAAATAATCTTTCCAAAAACCTAAATGGGTATAGCAAATTAAAATATATCCAGTTTTCATTGATTGCGAGACATATAGAATTAGACCAATAGGTTCAGAACATAGTACCTGCCCCTGCCAGTAGATGGTGTAAGTGTTGTCGTGGAAAATGTGACACAGGTGATGCCACATGTCTGGAAACCCCGGCCACAGCCCCTTCTGAGCCTTCGTCTGCGGCTTGTTGTTGAACCAGCTCCTGATGTGCTCCTTCCTGTTGACTGATGGAGTAATGTGGCATAGTCAAGTTCTTCGAGGGCGAAAGAGTACCAAGACATATGTATAATAATGAGTGAGGTAAACTTCTATTTTTGAAATGAACGGATCTGCCATACATTTTAATTTCAAGAACATCTATTATAGTCCAAAGCCCTTGAAAAATATAAAAAGATTGTGATGAAAATTTTAAACTTATGCACAATTATGAAAACATTACAATATAGGAGTTAAGATGAGTAAATAGTTTCTTATCGGCTAGACTTGTCAGGCTTCATAATACTCACAGAATGAGAGAGCGTTGGGCTTCTTGTCCGAGGAGCCATAAGAAAGGTGAAGGTTAGTGATGACAAATGACTCGAATCTGCGAAAAACAGAATATAGTAAATAGAGATACGGGCAGGTCAACAAGTATTTTACACCTGATAACTTTGTAGTGGATTTCTCCCCTACAAACGCTGTTTGTCGCTGAGTAGCCGATCCCGCGAATTCCCCAGTGTATGCCTCGTGGTCTAGGTCAACCAGCGCCGCCTTACATGACGGAGGTCAACAACTAAGCCACGCCTACCTCCGCTATTTAAGACCTGACCTGTGAAGGAGGGATATACAAGTGGACATATCAAAAAAAATCCCTAAGTGAAGATTATGTCTGGTCACTAATTACTACGGACAAACTAAAGATTACGACCAATGACTTTAAAATAGTAGACCCGTCAGAGTTTAGAAGAGTCAGAAGCGGGAAACAGGATGATAGGTCTCCACTCCAACAGTCACAATCCAAGTATAAGAAATAATGGACAATAGACAAACAGTAAGAACTTTAAGAATAATACAACACAAAGTAAGAAGCTGGAAGACCGAGAGAATTAACCTAAGTAATATATATCAAGAAATTGACCCTGACATTATACTAATAAACAGTCACGGTGAGACAGAAAACAACAACATAAAACTCTTTAACTATTATGCAAACCAAAGAAATAAATCGGGCGAGAAAAATGACGGAGTAGCGATAGCGGTAAAAAGAAACTTAAAATTTAAACTAATTGATGACTTCCAGGATGAATTTCTAGCAATAAAAATAAATACAACTCAAGGAGACGTAATTATTGCTACTACTTATCTCCCACCGAGACGACCCTACTTACCTATAGAACACCTATTAAAATTGGCTAACAATAGTCATCCGATGTACATCTTAGGAGACTTTAACGCCAGACATAGGATTTTTGACAATACAAATAATAACGTCGTGGGAAACGCCCTTAATCAATTAATAAATTTAGGGAAAATCAATCATCTAGGTCCTAACTTTCCAACCTGGAGAAATCACAATACACAATCGACACCAGACAAAATTTTTACCAACAACAAAGCCTTTTTCAATTACCATATAATACAAGGACCTCTTACAGGCAGTGACCATCTGCCAATTATACTAACACTGTCAACAAGCCCCATACAGATACCAATAAAAAAGAGACTGAAAATGAGTAAAACAGACTGGGACAGCTTCAAAGACGACTTAAGTAATCACCACTCGATTAACCTACAAGGGAAAACAACAGAAGATATAGACTCAGAAATGGACAGACTGCACTCAGCAATAAAAACATCTATAACCAAACACACTCCTACTTCACACTTTAGAACATTACCCAACAACAGACTACCAGAAGAAGTTAAATTAATCCAGACCTATTACAATGAAATAAACAGGTATATGGAAAGACACGGCAGTAACAGATGGCTATATACGACACAGATAGCACTACAGATAAAATTAAGAGACGCATGTAAGGAAGCAAACAATAAAAAATGGAATGATATTATAATGGCGGCTGACATGACTAAAGACACAAAAACATTTTGGACTTCCATAAACAAGATGATGGGGCACAACAAGCAAAAAACACCATACATTAAAGACCAAAATGGAACAAAATTGCACGAGGAAAATGAACAAGAGTCAGCATTCAAAAGGAATGGGTAAAAGTTTTTAAAATATCAGATGAGGAAAATGAAGATTTTGATAGTGAAATACGAAGAAAGGATAGAAGAAGAAATGGGAAGACAATACATAGAATCACCCCAAGGCAATATATAGACTATAACTTATTACCTAATAATCAAATAATAACCATGGGAGAAATGATGCACTGTCTGAGGAAATTTAAGGAAAAAGCCCCTGGGCTCACAGGTATTACACGAAATATGATCATGAATCTACCTGAAAACATTTTAAATACACTATTAAACATTTATAACGCATGCTTAATAACTGGTTACTTTCCAGACAAACTAAAATATGCTAAAATGATATTTATTCCTAAGGAGGGTAAGGACAATAAGGAAATATTAAACTACAGGCCAATATCTTTATTAGAAATTACCGGGAAACTATTGGAAAAATATTAAATTCAAGACTTATAGCCTTTTTAACACAACATGGGAAAACTAACAACAGACAACATGGATTTATGCCCAATAGAAATACCCTAACTGCAATAGCTACAATAACGGAAATAATTGCAATAGAAAAAAGCAAGGGTAACCAGATCAATATAATTTTAAGGGATGTTTCTAAGGCTTTTGATAAAGTTTGGCATTTAGGCTTGAAATATAAAATATTAAAACTGGGACTTAACGAATACTTGCTAAGAATATTGTGTAACTATTTAGATGATAGGAGAGCACAAATTCAAATTGGAAACTTTATGGGAACTATGTTTAATCTTGAGAGTGGAGTACCTCAAGGAGGATGCCTTTCTCCAACACTATATACAATTTATACTTCAGACACACCTCAACCTACCCCCTTTAGCGAATATGTAATGTTTGCTGATGATATTACTCAAATAGTATCATACCCAGGAAAATCAACTCAATTTATGGCACTCTACACGGTAAGAGCGATAAAAACATAAATGATTTTGAGAAAAAATGGAAAATCAGGACAAATAAGAACAAATTCAAGATAATACCAATAGCCAAGATTAAAACAAGTCCAGTAATAGTCGACCAGGAACTATACCCATACGACACTGAAGGCAGGATGCTTGGATTAAAACTAACAAAAAGAGGATATATAACATACTTAAAAGATAAAGAACGACAGGCAAGAATAAGATTATCAAAAATAAAACGCTTTAAGAACCTTAGCATTAATAACAAAAGAAAGATTTATATTGCCCTTGTCAAATCAATTATGGACTACCCACCCATCCCATTGAACACCCTTAGTAAAACGTGCATTAAAAGGTTACAAACAGTACAAAATATAGCCCTCAGATTTATATATAACATAAAATATACAGACCACATCAATAATGAACAGCTACACAAGAGAGCAAACCTCTTAGCAATCAATGTAGATATACACAACAAAGCTGTAAATATTTGGAAAAAAGTGACTGAACTTAACACAGAAACATATCAAAACTGGATAAATAATATAGACAACGAAGAATTCCAAGAACACAGTTGGTTTAAATCAGCCAGGAAGAAAGTAATTGAACCATCTCCTGCCCCAATATACATATAAAACATTAATAGAGAGAATAAAAGATGAGAGTGACCTACCAGCTCCACAAGAACCTGGCAGGCCTCTCCATACAGTGTACCTTTAGACTAACATAACTAATATTTAACATTTAACATTTAACATTTAACATTGAACTAACATCTTAGTAAAAAAAAAAAAATAAATAAATAAAAATGTGACTACCCTCCCAGCTACACAAGGACCTGGGCGGGCTCACTAACTCAAAAAAAAATAAATAAATAAATAAATAAATAAATAAATAAATAAATATTAATAATATTAATAATAATAATGTGATTACCCTCCCAGCTATATCAGCCAGGAAGAAGTAATTGAACCACCTCCTGCCTCAACATACACATTTTTACATAAAACATTACTAGAGGAATAAAGATGAGAGTGACCAACCAGCTCCACTAAGAACCTGGCAGGCCTCTCCATACAGTGTACCTTTAGACTAACACAACTAACACTTAACTAACACCTCAAAAAAAAAAAAATGTGACTACCCTCCCAGTTACACAAGGACCTGGGCGGGCTCACTAACTCCAACAATAACAAATAATAATAGTAAGCAGCATTATATAAATAAACCAATATTAATACAAAGGTCTGACGACCCAAGGGAGCAGAACAAAGACAAAACACCAATAAGAAAGATGAAGCGATCTGGTTGAGCCCAGATTCTTTCTACTCCTACTGTATTTCAGTTTCACCACTTTTCCTTCAACTCCTAATAATCTTCTTTCACCTTCTTCTAGCTGGCACGGCAATCAACACCACCTCCTCCGCCACTGCCTGGCGGCCCTCGCTCCCGCGGCTTGGCGACCCCGGCTAGTCCTCCTCTGAGCATCCTCACCAACAACTCTCTCTACTCAACGCTTGTAACCATGCGCCTTCCCAGCACCAAGCTGCATTGTACATCAATGCAATATGTATACAGAGAGGCACATTGTGAGCTCTTTTCCATCTAGTGTGAACACAAACCACCTGTACCCACAACTTTGCAAGGATGATGAGAACACAATAGACTAGATTAAAATGTGTTTAGGATATATTTTGAGCATTTAACGCTGTTCTTGATTAATATTATCAGTTAACGCTGGTCTTGATTATTAAGTACTCAGTTAACGTTGGTCTTCATCACTTGTATCAGTAAATGCTGTTATAAGTCGCGCGTCAGGTCAGGTCAGGTCAACGGCTGGCGGGCATTGTCTACCGATCTAAAGTGTTATTGGTGGGGGACATACTGGCTCCGGGCTGTGACATATTCCGATCTAAAAGTGTTATTGGTGGGGACATACTGGCTGTGTGGGAGCGGGAAGTGGGACAATGTGTCCGTGAATATCGGATGTCACCCAAGCATTGCCACCCAAGGTTTCTTCTCATCCCCGACGGCATAAATTGTAAATATTCCGTGTGTGTTCACCGGCGTTCTCCAGTGAGTGGTGACCCATTGCTGGGTCAGTGGTGGGATAATGAGGAGGCTCCTCGCCAAGGTCAGTGTCAGGGCTCGCTTTTGACATAGGGGTGGTCCCGGTAGACTATCGCCTCTATGGGGCCGAGAGTGCCGCCCCATGCGTCGCCCCACCCCCACCTCCACCATATAGTAACGGACACTTAATGTAGGGTCTCGACGAACCAAGTGAGGATGGCTTGAGGTGTTGTGCCGTCAGAAAACAGAGTTACTATTAAGAACAAGTGAAGTGTAATAAAAAGTGCTTATAAAACTGAGAATACACCTGTTACCTTACACCCATACACTCCCTCCGGCCCCAGGAGGCCTTCCTACCCTCACACCGCTGATGTCAGGCTTTCCCTTGTCCTATAAGAGGGTTTACGCCTCAAGGACATCGCTGGCCTAATATACGCCTCTGTGCCCCAGTGTATATGACCTAGGACTCCATCTAAAATCTAACCATGGCAGGAGTCATCGCTGGGCGGCGCCTGCCTTATGTCCTTGATGAAGAAGATGAGGAGGACAAAGGCCATAGCGCGACACTGAAGCTGGTTTCTGTAGCGTTTCAGACACGTCAGCAGAAACACAAGATGAGGACCCAGGAAGGAAGCAGAGGAGAGCCAATAGGGGCATCCCTCCCATTGCTCCCCGGCTAAGGCGGTACATGCGCCTTGCCTTTCCCCGAACGCAACCAATTTGATGAAGATTAATTGGTTGACTGGCCCTGAATAAGGTACTATTATGGCATGCTGAATGTTGTCGTGCCAGGTAACACCCCTCGCTTTTGTCTATAGGCCGAGAGGAGACAGAAGCTATCCAACGCTTCATTGATGGTAGGGTCGGTTCAATACACCTTATTAAGCGAGATGAACCTGTTCGACCTCAAAAATGAAGGAATACCTTGTCACCCAATTCCCCAAGCGGTATTCCCCCCAAGAGAGCTCTGTCACCCAGGGCGTCCACAGCAAGAAGACTCTATAAGGATGGTGCACAACCAAGTAGGATCATCATCGTCTGAAAAGGAAGGAACCACCTCCTGAGAAGTACAGCTTTGGCAGCACGTGACGGTACCCCTAGTAAATATCAGTCGGTGGATTCCCCCGTGGTGTGTGCTGCTACAACCGCTTTGGGGTCAATCATGTGGCGAAATATCACAAAGCAAGCCACCCGCGCTACTACTGCGCAGGAATGCATAGCACAAGCAGGCCGCCCCATCAAGGAAGGTGCCTCCTCAGGACGGAAGAGAGCAGGACTCCCTATTTGAGTGGCAGTGCCAGATGCAGGAAGAAGGGTGTGACGGCCTGGCATCCAGGCTGCCCTGGGAGCCCGCCTCCACCCACAAAGCGGTCCCACCCTTCCAGTGATGCCAACAGCAACACTGCAGGGTCGCCTCCAGCACCTGAAATCAACAGCGACACCTCCCCAATCTAGGGCAGTGTCCCAGGTCCAGGGGAGAGTGAGGGTGCGTGACGGCCTGGCATCCAGGTTGCCCTGGGAGCCCGCCTCCACCCACAAAAGCGGTCCCACTCAGTGATGCCAACAGCAACACTGCGGGGTCGCCTCCAGCACCTGAAATCAACAGCGACACCTCCCCACCCAGGGGGCAGTGTCCCAGGTCCAGGGAGGAGGGTGTGACGGCCTTGCATCCAGGTTGCCCTGGGAGCCCGCCTCCACCCACAAAAGCGGTCCCACTCAGTGATGCCAACAGCAACACTGCGGGGTCGCCTCCAGCACCTGAAATCAACAGCGACACCTCCCCACCCAGGGGGCAGTGTCCCAGGTCCAGGGAGGAGGGTGTGACGGCCTTGCACCCCAGTTGTCCTGGGAGGTCGCCTCCATCCACAATAGCAGTACCACTCAATGATGCCAATGCGGCCGGATCGCCTCCACCACCTGAAGTCAACAGGCACAGTGACTCTCCTTCGTTAGCCAATGCAGGTCAGGTTAAAGCCTGCCAAGTAAGTGTACCAGTGTACAATGACAGTGATAGTGTTAGTGGTGCTTCTGAAGGAGCTCGTGCCTCCTCTCATAATGATGCCAACTTGAGGGTGAGTAGCCAGAGCGAGACCGATAGTGATGGTAGCATGGATGGGGAGAATGAGCCCCAGACTGCCAGCGTGGTCTCCACAATAGTCCCAGGTCTGAAGACTGTTCATGACCCTGTAAGTTTTCCATTGTTTACGGAGGAGGAACTCGCGGGACTGATGAAGCAACCCGCGTATAAAAATCCTACTGGAATAAGGGCTGTGAAGAACATTCTCAGGAAATCCAGAGGTACAGAAATTGAATTGGTCAGCTTATTGGTCAGGCTGATCTATGAAGCCAGCGTGCGACTCTCTACGTTAAATTCAAGGTGGGAAAAGTAACACGAACGCTTAGGTTCATTTCATGGAACATCCGGAGTGTTAATCGCAGAATTAATGATCCACAATGGTTTGCTAAAGTTTTTGACATTGATGTAATTGGCTTACAAAAACCTTACACGTCCAGCACCCAGAAGAAAGTTGCACCCAGGATAGCTGGGTTTACAGCATATAATAGTGGAGCAGGAAGTGGCCTGCTCACATATGTAAAGAATGGTCTGGTCTGTAAATGGATTAAAACTCACAATGATGAAAGTATTCACTATCAACAATTTACAGTAAAGACAGCAAACAGTCAATTTTCGCTGTATAACATCTATGTTCGGTGTAATGAACTGCGAGCGGACGTGTTACCAAAGCCATCAGGTAACAATGGTATGCTGTGTATGGGTGACTTTAACTCTCGTCACACTGTCCTCGTTGATGTCCAGTGTAACTCAAATGGGAGGGTGTTCGTGAATTACATCAATAATCATAATATCACTGTATACGACACAGACAAAGTGACACATCTGATGGGGGGCAGACTTGATTATGTGATTGGGTATAACC
>NW_024749779.1:12189092-12253104 GCF_018991925.1 Homarus americanus | reverse complement strand
TAGTAGACAGTAATGTCAAGGCTAAGGTCATCTCAGACTACCTTGTCAGTGATCATTATGCAATACTTACTGAATACACTGCTGCTGATGTCAAGTGTGAACCCCATCCTAAGCTCAGAATTAATATCCCAGATAATCTTAAACTGCACTTCAAGGCCTACATCCACAGATGGTATGCTGGATATACACCTGGGTCAGTGGATGAATTTTGCTGTGATCTTGTAAATGTCATTACCACATATTATACCACCTGGGTTAAGTCAAGGAGGAAGGGGGGCAGCACTAAACCACCTCTGTGGACACATGACCCCATCCTCACCAAAGAAGGAGAGAATGTAAAACAGCTTGCCAACACTTATAAGCAAAATAAAACTAGTGATAACCGTTTGGCATTCCTCAAAGCTAACAGAGAATTTCGTGAACTCAAAGGTCAGGTGAGAAACACCTATTGGGAACAATTCTTACAGGGGATTAATAGAACAACCACTCTAGCAGAAATGTGGAAGAAAACTAGAGCCATTACCAAGTCACCCACCCCAGTCCAGCTTCATCACAGCCCTGCAGAATATGCTGACATGCTATTAGACCAATGGTCTAGTGTGTCACGAATCACTTCCCTGCCTCCTGACATACAACAATATCTTAACACCTCACACATTAATAGGGGTTTCAATATTGAAATAGCCTGTTCCTCACCAGACCTTACCGACCAGTTTCCTATAACTCACCACTAACTAACAACAGCACTAATGAAAGGCGAGTCATCCTCTCCTGGTGAGGATGGCATAACCTATAACACCCTGAGATTGTTGAATGAGATCCCTAACCATCCACTGCTTGACCTGTATCAAATGAGCCTCACACAGGGTATTCTGCCAAAGACATGGACTCATGGAAACATAGTTCCAATCCCTAAAGCTAATTCTCCAAACTTCAGGCCAATTTCACTTACATCCTGTATGTGTAAAGTCCTTGAAAGAGTTGTTCTAAACCGTCTCATGTTTCAAGTCACAGACAAACTCGCCCCTAATCTGTACGGGTTCATGCCCGGGCGTAGCACACAGACATGCTTTGCAGAATATCTTGTTAACTCAAAAGATAAGACACAAACAGCCTTCATAGACCTTAAATCAGCCTTTGATGTAGCTAATAGAGACATTATACTTGAGCAACTAGTTAATTTTGGCATACATGGTAACCTCCTGACATGGATAAAGGGTTATCTGTCCAACAGGTATGCCAGAGTTCTGTTTAGGGGAGTTAAAAGTACAAGAATGAGATCATTTGAGCTGGGCACGCCTCAGGGAGGAGTGTTAAGTCCTATGCTCTTTAATATACTGATGCACAAGCTTATTGCTGACATTCCAGTTCAGCCAAACGAAGCCGTAATATGCTATGCTGATGATATTTGCATTATGACACAAACCAAACTCAGGCTCCAAGCCTTGCTGGATGTATTTGCTCGGAGAACTGTTGAAGGCGGTCTCATAATATCTGTTGACAAGACGAGGGTCCTCAATCCTCGTCCTGCTCACCCTCTGCCTCTTGACTATAACATTAACAGCATGCCCTTGGAACTATGTAGCTCCTACAAATATCTTGGAATTTGTGTGAATGATGCAAACTTTGTCAGCAACCTTCGTGACAGACTAATGCAGCGCATTAAACCCCTCAGAACCCTTGTTGGCAAGGGCTATGGAATTAACATCACCTATGCTCGTACTTTCTATCTTCACTTCATTCGTTCTGTAGTTGACTATCATGCTCTCCATCTTGTGACTATTCCGCCTAAACAACTCAACAGCCTTGAGGTAGTGCAAAATGAAGCCATGCTCATCATCCTAGGTTGCCCAAAATCAACCAGAATTGTAAACATGAGGAAAGAGCTCAGACTGCCCTCCCTATCTGAGAGGATAGCCCTACTTAATACCATGTTTTGTGTCAAAGTTTTGAAGAACAATAGTTCTCAAACTACAACTCAAACTGAGTTGATGTTCTATCTAAGTAATCCCGACCATCTCGCCAACCTTTCACAAAAGACTCTCTTTGGGGCGTGGCTTCATAAAAGTGTTGCAGATCTCCTGAAACTGAATGTCCCAATCACCCCAGACGAACCTATTAATGCCATTCCTCCTTGGCTGGACATATCAGTTCCTATTAATTACACTCCTGTTGGTAGTAAGCAAATGTTAAACACCGATGTGGTGAGATGTGTCACACTAGAAACTATTAACAGACACATAGAGAGTATTAAATCAAGTGAATGTTATGCTTTTACTGATGGTTCTGTGCAGACAAACACAGGTAGAACAGGCTGTGCAATTGTAATATATAAAGAAAAAGAGATGATAGTGTCAACCAAACAAAGGCTGAACAACTGGGCCAGCATAACACAAACTGAACTAACTGGAATCTACTTAGCCACAGACTACCTCAAAGAAAATGGAGGTGGGGTGATATTCTGTGACTCTCAAAGTGCTTTGAAATCAATGAACAGCCCGTCAGGCTCTATGTCTAAAGTTGCGTGTGATATTAAAAGGAATGTGATAACTGCCAATGAGAACAACTTTCGTATCGAATTTGTGTGGATTCCGTCCCATGTTGAAATCAGGTATCATGACCATGTTGATAGACTGGCCAATGAGGCATGTAAGAAAGAAAATGTTGACCGCGACCTTGGTCTGTCCAATGCTGTAATTAAAAACATTCAAGTCAGAATCATGAACTCTGATCTAGATGAAGTGAGAAATGCAGAGAGACCTGACAGTTGTAGCATTAGTAAATATGACAAATTTTGTAACAAGAGGTACCGGTATGGCCAGCATAAGGACAGAACCAGACAATGTGATGTAGTCGTGGCCAGAATTAGGCTAGGATACAGACACATCTGGCAAGTTAGTAACGCTGTACCCGTGCCGGAACACTCAGCATGTAAACTTTGTGATAAACCTTTGAAGCATACACTTGAACACTATATTATTGAATGTGACACTGTCAAAGACTTCAGGCCACCTGACTTACTGTATCTTGAACTATGTAATTACTTCATTGAATCAGGTGTGCTTGAGGACATTCTTGCTGTTTATCCCAAATTTGCTAGCCCACACTGATTAGTCTTCAATTAGAATATGACTCCAATGTATGTGATCCACTGACCTATATATGCTGCTGGTGAATGTGATGTATTTCCTTCTTTGTGTACGAACCTCTGTCCTGCGTGGCAGTGAACAGTGGCATTACCCACATGAATCTGACCTATATATAGTGTCAATGAATATGATGCATTCTTTGTGTACGAACCTCTGTCCTGTATGGCAGTGAAAAGTGACATTACCCACATGAATCTGACCGACGTATATGTATGTATGTGTGCGTGTGTGCATGTATATGTACGTGTACATGTATATGTGTATGTATATACGTATATGTATGTATATGTGTGTGTGTGTGTTTACATATATGTATATGTACTGTCAATGAATATGATGCAACTCTTTGTGTACGGACCTCTGTCCTGCATGGCAGTGAACAGTGACATTATCCATTTGAACCTGACCTATATACATTTATAGTTGTTAATGAATATGATGTATTTCTTTGTGTGTGAACCTCTGTCCTGCGTGACAGTGAGAAGTGATACCACCCTCGGTGTCAAGACCTGACTGAATTACTCAGAATAGGCAAACTGTACTACAAGCTCTGCCAATAAATTTGTTAAAAAACTAAATATCAGTTAAAGCTGTTCTTAATAATTAGTATCAATTAATACTGTTGTTGATCTAAATTATTATTTAACACTATTCTTGATTATTGATACCAGTTAATGCTGTTCTTGATCATTAGTATCAGTAAACGCTCGTCTTGATCGCTAAGTATCAGTTAATGCTGGCCTTGATCATTGGTATCAGTTAACACTGGTTTTGATCATTAATATCAGTTAAAATAACTAATTACAGAACCTACTAGAGGTGACAATATATTAGACCTAATATGAAAAAATAAAGAAAATATTATCACAGATATCACAATAGGGGAAGAACTGGGGAACAGTGATCACAGAGAAATCAGGTTTACCCTAAATTGGTAAGCGAAAAATAATGACAATACAGTATGGCCAGAGTCCCAGACTTTCGATCGGCGGATTATACGAACACTGCGCTGCATTTGAAAGTTTTTTTTCAGAGGTTATTGTTTTCTTAGCGGTTTTTATATGTTTTTTGCATGCTAAATTCAGAAATGAAACTCATTTTGCTCAATCAGGTCAGGTTTTTATGCTATCTCAATTTAAAAAAAATATATAATCGAAAATAATATTTTTTAAATTAGCATGTTTATTTTTTCAAAAAAGATTTACATTGACGGAAAATGTACAACCTGGTGGTTACAGGTGTTCCCTGAAGAATGCAGTGATGGGTAGGGAAACACCGGGTAACACTGAAGTCCGTTTATTATGGATGAGAGAAATACAAGTGGTGACTAGCGTGTGCCATGCACGGCTCACACAGTCAGACTGAGACTGCCTTGCCATATGGCAGCCTCGGGGCAATGATGCCACATAACACGTGCAGTGTTGCCACATAATTATATATATTAATGCTACTCGGCACAGTAACTTATTTACAAGGTTGCTACTCGGCACAGTAGGTTAGATGCATAACCTACATCTCCCTCCCCCCTCACGCTCATAGTCTTTGTCTTGAGCGGACTTCTTAGTCCTAAGTCGCTCCGAGTGTCGAGGTGCACTGTGGGGCGGATCCTCGTGAGGTGTAGGTGACTCGTCCTCGGTCAGGGGGCCAGCAGTAGGGGGTGGGACTGGCCGGAGGAAGCGGCGGTTCCTCCACCAGACACGGCCGCTCGGCATCCTGACCTTGTAGTCCCGCGACCGGCCGACGCCCATCACTATGCCCACCTTGTCCCAACGTGTCGTCGTCGGGTCCTGGACGCGGACAAGGGCACCAATCTCCACTGGCTGAAGAGGTCGGGCACGGTCGCCATACCGAGCCTTGGCGTCCTGGGCACGTGAAGCGGCGCGGCGGTCGCAGCTCTCGGCTCTGGTCTGCCAGTCCTTCGCAAAGGCCTTGGCGTGTGCAGGAACGCAAGAGTGGAGAGGGTGACCATACAGGATCTGGGCAGGGAAGCGTCCTGTGTGGGTGGGAGTGGACGCGGGTTCTGGGCAGCTCTGTGCGGCAGCACCAGGCGCGTCGCTCGTTGACTCACGCACCCTGCTGGCGGTGTAATGAGCAGCTGGGATCTGCTCGGGAAAGTCTCTGGGCACCACGCATAACTCCTTGAGGTGCTCCCACAACAACAAGGGTGAAGCGAAAGTAGGCTGCACGTCGATCCATCCGTGACACGACCTGTCGCCGTAAGTGATCTCTGCTTGAAAGGAGCCCACAGCGTCTGGCATCTGGGAACCGTCCGCATTGTAGTACTGCAGCTGCGGCGGTGGTCCCAGGTCGCGTTTGGTGAGGCCCAGTTTCTGGAGGTGCTTCAACCTAATCACCGTAGTATCAGCGCCGGTGTCCGGTATCACCTCGATGTGACCCGACACATTATCGTGTGTGACGGCGACGCGGATGGTGGGGGAAGGGGTAGCCCTGGGGCGTGTGGTCGATTCCACCCTCCTGATGTGACTCCGCTGCTGCTTGGGGCTGTGTGGGCCATCTGGAGGGGGCTGCGTGCGAACCACCCCGAAGGAAGTGCGCTGCTTTCCTCCTCGTCTCGGGCTTTTGGGCATGGGTTGGCGGCAGCACTTGTCGTAGTGTCCATAGCGACCGCAGGCCTAACACTTGCGGCCTCGTGCAGGGCACCTGTCTGTGTTAGACCAGTGGCCCTTACGGTCACATCCACGACACAGTGCGTCGGCGGCCTGGCATGTCTTGGGGCCATGCTGCTTTCCACAGCTGCCACAGGAAGCACTGGGCGGAGGCGTGGAAGAACGTGTGACAGCCTTCACGTTGTTGGCCGCCTTCTTACCCTTCTTGTACTGAGAGATAGCTCTCACAGCAGGTGGGGCCCGTAAGGCAGAGGTGGCGGACTTGGTGGCCTCGTATGACCGACATTCAGTCACTACCACCTGGAGTGTGGAGGAAGCGTCCAGGGGGATGAGTCGCTGCACCAACTCTTCCTGTCTGACGCCTGCCAAGATCCCGTGCTTGATCCAGGCTTCCTCACATTCCCGGCTGTGCGCCTTGCAGACGTCGATCTCCTCTGACAAACTCTTCAAGCGTACAAAAAAGTCGTCAAAGGATTCGTTCTCCACCTGCTTGCAGCTGGTAAAGGCACGGCGACGCAAAGCCTCGTTATTCCGACCCTTAACATGCTCCTGTAAAAGGTCGAGCACATCCATCACTGAAGAGGTAGAATCGGGAGGCACTTGCAACGTGTGCTCCAAAACTCTCTGGGTCTCCAGCGACAAACACATCAGCAGTTGGATGAGCTGTTTGTTTGGAGGCATGCTGTCAAGGTCCACCATCGTGGAGTAATCTGTCCAACGCCGCCTCCACTCACGAAAAAGCTGAAACGTGACGTCTGGTGAGAGGGCGGGTTGGGGGTTGAACAGATGCCTTGGGAGCTGTTTGTTTGGAGGCAAGAATACCTGGATGACGCTGGTGTGGTGGAGGAGGGAGTGTACTGGCGCCTTGAAGCGCGCTACCTGCGAGTGAGGGAGGGTGAGTTAGCGCCAGGGTTGCCAATAGTGCCTCAAAATGCAACTTTTCCTCCTCTCTTCGTGTCTCCTTCCTCTGAAGTTCCATCTCTCTGCGTCTCTCGTCCCGGTCGTCCATCCACCTCAGAATTGTTGCAATGTCCGTCACTGGAGGTGGAGGATGAGAGTCTGCGCCCGGTGGAGGAGAAGGTGGTGGGGAGTCGTGTATCCCATCTTGACGTTGTCCCTTCTTACCGCCCATCTTTGTGTGTGCGTGGACTGCACTGTTTAGTTTATAAAGTGGCGCCTCAACAGCTCAAACCACATATATATGACATAAACAGTGCAGAAATATCACAGAGTCCACTGTTCTGTCCCTGAGTGAGTGCGTGCGTGTGTGTGTGTCTGAGACAGCAGATGCACTTCGTGGTGGCCTTAATGCCGGTGTCAGTGTCTTCCCGGATGTCACACGAGAAGGGTGTACGCCTGCGTGCTCCGTGGGTACCACAAAAAACAGGCCAATGCTCAACTCTCAGCTCTAGACACACACTAATACACTGACACTAACACTGCCACCGTCACTAAAAAGCACTGTGACGGCCCAACACTGCACATCGCGGCGAAACACAGCGCAACACACTATGAGTCGACGCACATCACCGGCAGGCGTAACCGTCGGCATAGTTCACACACTTTGTAAGTCCACAGATCCAAGTCACTGCGCCATGGTGGTTACAGGTGTTCCCTGAAGAATGCAGTGATGGGTAGGGAAACACCGGGTAACACTGAAGTCCGTTTATTATGGATGAGAGAAATACAAGTGGTGACTAGCGTGTGCCATGCACGGCTCACACAGTCAGACTGAGACTGCCTTGCCATATGGCAGCCTCCGGGCAATGTTGCCACATAACACGTGCAGTGATGCCACGTAATTATATATATTAATGCTACTCGGCACAGTAGCTTATTTACAAGGTTGCTACTCGGCACAGTAGCTTAGATGCATAACCTACACAACCTATACATAAAATGGTCCACAAGTACAGTTAATGTAAATTTCAATATTAAAAAGAGAGAAGAAGGAAAAAAATAATGTGGAATAAATGGCTTTCGCAAAGATTTTCGTCTGTTTTCCGCATCTGTAACGTCTCTCTTGAGGCACCAGCAGTAGTCCGCGAGCATGTTCTTATTCCAGCGGCCCTGGTACCTCTCTTCCATCACTCGAATATCCTGGTGAAAGCACTCTCCTTGCTCCTTGCTGACATCACCGCAGTTTTCCGGAAAGTAGTCCAAATGCGAGCTGAGAAAATGCATCTTTATGGACATGCGTGCAACAAGAGCCTGGAAGCTTTGCAGGAACTCTTCGACAACACGTTCGTACTCTAAGCCCATAGCTGCAATGAGGCCGTTGACGTTGTTACAGTAAACCAGAGAAACTTCGTCGTCCGAACTGAAATATTCTCGAAACTCTTCTTCACAGCTGCGGTACCAGGAGAATGTCGTTTCTGGAGCTAACAAACGATTTTCGCGAAGACGTGACCCTAGCAACTGAGCAGATTCTTTGGACAAGCACAAATCTTGTGTCAAATCGTTCAACTCAGCTTGGCTTGTCTCGGCTGTAGGTTGATATGTACCAGATATGTCACCATCATCCATTTCTTCATCGGAATCGGATGGCGAATCTCTGCAGTTTTGGGGCGGTGTTGGAATTGGAATTCCTGGTCCATGAGGCACTGGCTTCATGGCAGATGGCACGTCTGGATGTTTTAAGTTGCTTGTTTTTTAGATTTATGCCTAAAACGAGAGAGATAAAGACATACCGTCAGGGGGGGGTGACATATCACATACAGTATAAAGTTAAACATATTAGAATGTTTGGGAATTCTTAAACATACAAAGTTAAACTCAAACTAAATTCATACATACTCACCTTGTAGGTTTGTCATACAGAAATATCAGTCAGTAGTATGATCTCTTCCCCCCCTCCACACCATTGGGACACCAAAAGGCAGTCACTCAATCTTCTTGTGGCTCCAGCGTCACAGACTTTCAACGCACGTTTTGCAGCATATGTGAGGGGCAAAGGCTTTGTCCTGGTCACCAAGTTTCACTCCAAAGTATGCGTGATAGCTTTTCCTCACAAAACGTGTGATGTAAGACTGCCGGTCTGACATAGTCACTTTACCACTGATATAGCAGAACTTGTTTGGGTCATTCTTGCACTTTCGATTCATCGTGAAACACAGTAATGGCGTGGTAAGAAAGAAGCTACGCAAGACGTACTTCCGCACACACGAGCCCACGAGAACAGCTCACGCCAGACTGAGTCAGCAGCCACTGGAGGGACTGAAGTGGGGTGGTGTCCAACACTGATGTTGCTAATTTCATAACAATTTATCTATTTTTTCTGAAATTGAGATAACATAAAGTCTTTGAGAAATCACTTTCTTTCACATTAGCTGTACGTGTGTACCATTTTATGTATAGTTTGTACATTTTCCGTCAATGTAAGTCTGATTTGAAAAAAAATATAAATGTTAATTTAAAAAATATTATTTTCGATTATTAGTTTCTAAAAATTGAGATAGCATAAAAACCTGACCTGATTGAGTGAAATGAGTTACATTTCTGAAATCAGCAAGCAAAAAGCATATAAGAACCGTCGAGAAAACCTTGACCTCAAAAATGATGCAGTGCTGTGTTATGAGGGGTTAAGAAGGTACTTCGGTGAGGTCACCTGGGAACAGTCAGGTCAGACTCCGGTAGGAATGGGTGAGATCTCCAGTAACACAACAGTTGATGACAACTATACTAAATTCTCTAATATTCTACGTAAAGCACAAGAACAAAATATACCATACATAAAAATTAGATCAAATAAGAATGAGCCAAGGTGGATGACCAAAAAACTTAAACATGACATCGGAATAAAGAAAGGCATTTATAAGAAATTAAAGGGAGGGGACGAGCATCTCAGAGATAGGTATAAGGAACTATCTAGGAATGTTAAGAAAAATGTACAGAAGGCAAAGTGGGACTACGAAATCAGGATAGCAAGAGAATCCAAGGCGAATCCCAAGGGATTTTTCCAGGTATATAGGACAAAGGTCAGGGACAAAGTGGGGCCTTTAAAGTCAGAGGGAGGGGAAGTGATCGATGCTAGTGAGGAAATAAGCAAAGCATTAAACAGCTACTTCTTATCAGTTTTAACAGAAGAAATTCACCAGAAAATGCCAGAGGTGGAACTGATATTTAGGGGAAATGAAGAAGAGAAACTAAAGGATATCACTATCAGAAAAGAGGATGTTCTTAAGAAGATAAATAAATGAAAGAAGATGAAATCCCCAGGGCCAGATGAAATTTTCCCTCGAGTTTTGAAAGAGTGTAAGGAACAGATTAGCGGACCCCTCGTAAATTCATTTACAAAATCATTAGACACGGGAGTTGTGCCAGAATTGTGGAGACAGGCAAATGTAATACCCATATTTGAAAAGGGAGACAGAGCATCAGTGTCAAATTACCGGCCGGTTAGTTTGACATCAGTAGAGCGGAAATTTCTTGTATCAATTATAGCAAATAGCATCCGATCGCATTTAAAGAAAAACAAATTAATCTACGATTCTCAACATGGATTTACAAAGGGAATATCTTGTCTAACAAATCTGCTGACGTTTTCTTAGGAAAGTCGATGAGGTAAGAGATAATGACGAAAATTACGATGTTATTTGCTTAGACTTAAGCAAAGCATTTGACAAAGAGTACCTCATCAGAGGCTTCTGAGAAAAGGTAAGGCTCATGGTATCGAAGGGAAAGTTGTAAATTGGTTAAAATCATGACTCACCGATAGAACACAGAGGGTCAGCGTAGATGGTTTTAAATCTGAGTGGGGCTGTGCAGCGAGTGGGGTTCCCTACGGGTCAGTACGGGGCTCACTTTTGTTCATAATCTACATAAACTATATAGATACTGGGATCAGCAGTGACAGAAGCAAGTTTGTAAATGACACCAAAATAGGGCGGCAGATTAATTCAGGGCAGGATGCAAATGCACTACAGGAGGATTTAAATAACCTACAGGAGTGATCAGAAAAATAGCAAACTAAATTCAACACCAGCAAGCGCAGCTTACTTAATATTGGAAGAACAGATACTGTCAATGTATACAGCCTTAACAACATCAAACTAGAGAAGTCGACTTGTGAAAGAGTCTTAGGGGTACTCGTAAGGCCGGACCTGCGGCCTAGAAAACAGTGCGTTAATGTTCGAAATAAGGCAAGCAGAGTCTTAGGTTTTATATCTGCTGTAGAAGTGTAAGTAATAAGAGTGCGGAGGTCATATTAAAATTATATCTTGTGCTAGTTAGGCCACACCTCGATTATGCTATTAAGTTCTGGTGCCCTTATTATAGAATGGATATCAATTCACTTGAGTCGGTGCAGCAAAGATTGAAAATGATCCCCGGACTTAGAAACTTTCCCTACCAAGATAGATTAAAGAAACTAAACTTGCATTCCCTAGAAAGACGAGGAGTGCGGGGAGATATGATAGAGATATTTAAGGATGAAAGAATCAATAAAGGCGATATAGATAAAGTTCGTATAATATCCGAGCAGGATAGGACTCATAGCAACGGGCTTAAGTTGGATAAGCTTAGGTTTAGGAGGAGGATAGGAAGAAACTGATTCACAAATAGGGTGGTGGATAAGTGGAACAAGGTTAGCAACTTTGTAGTAAGTGCTGGGACGCTGGAAAGATTTAAAAGGAGGCTAGATAGATTCAAGGACGATAGAGAGTAGTTGTAACTCTCGACAGGAGCTGCCATGCACAGGCCAACCGACCTATTGCAGACTCCTTATTTTCTTATGTTCTTATGTAATGCTGTTCTTGATAATTAGTATCAGTTAATGCTGGTCTTGATCAATAGTATCAGTTATTGCTGTTCTTGATCATTAGTGTCAGTTAATGCTGCTCTTGATCATTAGTATCAGTTAATGCTGGTCTTGTTCAATAGCATCAGTTAACGTTAGTCTTGATCTTAGTGTCAGTTAATGCTGCTCTTGATCATTAGTATCAGTTAATGCTGTCCATGATCATCGGTATCAGTTATTGCTGGTCTTGAGTAATAGTATCAGTTAATGCTGGTCTTGATCAGAAGAATCAGTTAATACTAGTCTTTATCACTAAGTATCAGTTAACGCTGGACTTGATCATTAGTATCTGTCAACGCTGGTCTTGATTAATATTATCAGTACATGCTGGTATTGATCATAAGAATCAGCAGATAATACTGGTCTTTATCAATAAGAACCAGTTAGCGCTGTTCTTAATCATTAGTATCACTTAACGCTATCCTTGATCATTTGCATCGGTCAATGTTGTTCGTGATAATTAGTATCAATTAACGTTGGTCTTGATCATTAGTATCACTTAACTTTGCTTTTAATCATTAGTATCAGTTAACACTGGTCTTGATCAATAGTATCAGGTGATGCTGGTTTTGCTCATTAGTATCAGTAAACGCTGTTCTTGATTATTAGTAACAGTGTCATATTATAGAATAAATTATGTTTGTGTTTACCTTTACTCTAAATATTCTCTTGTTCTAATTGGGTTTTGTTTTGTTCTGTTATCAACTTGGAAATGATCAAATCAAACCAGATCCTGAAAGGCTAAAAGCCACTGCAAGAACTTCCACCACCTACAAACCGATCGGCTCTTCAACTTGTACTTGGCTTGTTTGCTTATTACGCTAACCGGTTCCCGGAGTTTTCAGACAAGGCACGGCCTCTCTACAAGGCTAAATTTTCTCCACTGGACCGTGAAGCGCTCACAGCTTTTGATGACTTGAAGAAACTGCTTGGGGAAGCTGCCCTAAATAGCATTGACCATGCCATCCCATTTATTGTGGAGTGTGGTGCTTCGGATGTGGCGGTGTTTGCTTTGAATCAAGCTGGTCGGCCAGAAGCTTTCATGTCTCGGATGTTATCTGGTAGTGAGATTCACTATCCTCCTGTTGAGAAGGAGGCGACTGCAATAATTGAAGCGGTGAGAAAGTGGTCTCACCTGTTGTTGGGACGGCACTTCACCATTGTTGCTGACCAGCTATGAGTTGCATTTATGCTGGACAGTCGTAAGAGGACTAAAGTGAAGAATGACAAGATAAAAAGGGTGGCGGCACGAAATTTCTTGTTTCAGCTATTCCATTTGGTATGGGCCAGGTAGAGACAACGTTGCTCCTGACTCTTTCACCCTAGCGTTCTACGGGGCCATCTTATCGTCAAACCTTGCTGTCATCCATGAAGGGCTTTGCCACCCGGGGATTGTCAGAATGCTTCATTTTGTCCGGACAAAGAACCTCCCATTTTCTACGGAGGATGTGAAAAAGGTCTGTTCAACTTGTCGTGTACAGTATGTGCTGAAAGCAAGCCAACATCTCACAGGCCTACTGAAAATACCTTTTTCAAAGCTACTCAACCAATGGATAGACTGAGCATTGACTTCAAAGGTCCTCTTTCATCACGCACGAGAAACTCATATCTCTTCACTGTTGTGGATGAATATTCAAGATTTCCCTTTGCTATTCCATGTGCTGACATGACATTCTCAACTGTCATCAGATGTCTGGACACCATCTTCTCGCTTTGTGGTATGGCGAGTTTTGTCCAATCGTGAAGTGAAAACTCATTTCGCTAGTCGTAGAGTGGCGTCCAGCAAAACTACACCTTACTATCCAACAGGAAGCAGTCAAATAGAACGGTACAATGGCATAATCTGGAAGTCCATATGTTTAGCTGCCAAATCTCGAGATGTTCCGGATACTGAATGGGAGGCTCTCCTACCTGAAGCACTTCACTCCATTAGATCATTGCTCTCAACAGCCATCAACGTGACTCCACATGAGATGTTTTTCAATTTTCCGAGACGATCTTGTCAGGGTACATCCCTGCCAACATGGCTAACGACTCCAGGTCCTGTCTTCTTACGCCGATTCGTCCGCTCAAGCAAAGGTGACCCTCTCGTTGATGAGGTGGAGCTCCTCGAAGCTAACCCAACGTATGCACACATCAAGTATCCAGATGGACGTGAATCTTCAGTTTCCCTCCGTGATCTTGCTCCATACCCTGGTGGAACCTCATCCTCAGACATCTCTGCCGGATCAACCTCACCTTCAATGGAGCCATAAACATTGATAATGGTGAGGGAGTTGCTGCAGAGGAATATACCAGGACGACATTGCTGAATCCTTCTATCATGTAGGAGTTACCTCTTCGTCGTTCGACTCGGCAGCGAAGAGAACTCCAGCGATACGGCTATGATGTTTGATTGATTATGTTGGCAGGGGTGGATGTCATATTATGGAATAAATTATGTTTGTGTTCAGCTTTACTCTAAATATTCTCTTGTACTAATTGGGTTTTGTTTTGTACTGTTGCAGATGTATATGGTTTATGAGTTGAATAGAGACTTGGTTGCTGAAGGTGTTTGATCTCATACGACAATCAGTAAACGCTGTTCTTGATCATTATAATCAGTTGATGCCTGTTTTGATCATTAGTTTCAATTTTTTTAATTCTTATTCTTTTTACTCATACTTACTCTTTATTCTCCTTTATTTATTTTTTTCCTTCTTTAGCCTCTAATTCTCTTTTCTTAAGTGTTTTATTCTGTTCATATTAGTGAGATGGTGAAGGTTAGGGGTAGAGGAGATAGAAAGGCGAGGTGAGGATTGAGGGAGGATGGAGAAGGACTTTTTTTGAGAAAAGAAGGGTGAAAGAAGATTAGAGGTGGGGGAAGGAAGTTATAGTTCGGAAATCGAAGAAATTTAGGAGGAGGTAGGAGAGGGCGGGCTGATCGCCCTGCTGTAGGTTAGCTAAGCTAATAGTGTGTTAGGGTGAGTGATTGTCTGTCGACACAGGCACTAGACAGCCTACCCTATCCCATACATGGGTGTTTTGAGGGCCTTATTTCATATTCCGCCAACCCTACTGCCGGATGATGGTCTAGGGAGGTTGTCTATCGCCTGGCCGTATAGATCGGGTGTGGTAATGGACCTTTTGAGATTTGGTAACTTTTTGGGAACCAAGTATGGTTGTTGTCGTGGTCTGGTGGGAGTCTTTGTGGGAGTTCTTGCTCTGATCATCCTATATTTTGCCAGACTCTGCAAGCCAAGGTGTGCAGCTGCTGGGTGATGGGTTTTATTCTCAGGTCTCTATGTATCTCGGCTGTGGTTCTGGTGAAGGGGTATCTTTCACCTGTGACGAATCTTAGGGCTTCCTTTTGGACCACCTGTAATTTTAATATTTCAGTGGTGCTCATAGTATGAAGAAGTACCGCTGGGTAAGTTAATATTGGTATGATAAGTGATGTCACCAGGCTGAGTTTTATTTTCTCAGGAAGCGCGTTCAAGTGGTATGGTTTTTTCAGCTCTCTTCTTGCCTTTTCCTTCCTGGTGTGGACATGATGGGAGTAACCTGTCGTGGATATATGCAGGCCCAGGAGGGTCCCCCTGCTTTTGTATTGTATCTGGGCATTATTGTCTACTAATGGATGGGTTTTCCTTCTGCATAATGGTATCACTGTGAATTTCGGGAGACTGGTTTGTATTTTCCATTGTTTTTCGTAATTATTTACCCTTTCTAATTCCCGTCTGGTGTTGTTGACCTGCAACGCTCGCGATTTTCCTTGATGTGATGTTATTTGAGTGATGTTATCTTCTTACATAATATCTTCATTTCCTATTCTAGTAGGAGGCGGGGTGTCACTTGCGTAGATGATATATAGGGTGGGAGAGAGAACGCTGTCCTGAGGGACTCCGCTCATGAGTGGGAAGGTCTCTCCTGTGTGTTGTCCCACCCTCAGTCTGGCATTTCTGCTATCAAGAAAGTTGCAAAGCAGCTTTTCAATGTTGGCGGGAAGTCCGAGTTGGAGGAGCTTATATTTTAGACCGTCACGCCAGACTTTGTCAAATGCCTTCGCTACATCCCGGAGAGTTAGATTACATGGGCTACCACTCGCTGCGGCCCTGGCTATGTTTTCACATGCCAGGGCGCTGTTGTGGTGGACTTCCCTTTCCTGAACCCGAATGTCTACAATTGAATCTGTTGGTTGTTTCCAGGTGATTTCTCAGACGGTTATTGATGATTTTTTCTACGATTTTTCCAGGTACTTCGGGGAGGGAGATTGGTATGTAGTTCAGTTGGACGGCGGGGTTCTTTCTTGTTTATGGTTGAGGGGAGAGTGTGAGTGCGGGGGGGGGTAGGAGGCTACAGTAGTCCCTCACACCAGAGGGTAATCTGGAATGAGGGGAGAGAGGGGTAGTGAGAATAACTGGGGAATAATTGTGTAACCAACCTATGTTAGTTTGTATTATTTCTTATTGATCGCTGTATTACTGCATACACGAAAGACACTTAGAAGGGACAATACTCTACTCCATACACAAGGGAATTGAGAATTAATCATAAAGGTTCTTCGCTTATTAACGACGTTACTCAAAATGAGCAGTTACTCTTTCAAAACAATAACCTATCAGCCTAGCTAGTTAACCATGGGTCACGTTAATCACAATACATTTCGTGAAACGTATTGAACCTGATGGGTACTCACATATAATCCCGCCATGTGGGGAGATGACACTCAAACACCCACACCTCACTCTCCAAAACCCAACTGTCTTTTCAAACTGTGTCGCCCAGAAAGGCACCACATCTTCATAGTGTCACGTCTTACAGGTTCTCCTATTGGTTCAGGCCTAAGGCATTCACCCTCACAGGTCACAACCATTGGCTCACACTTGGTGGGAAACATCCAGGAGGGAAACCCTCATGACATTCTTTTCATCAGTTTTCGAAATGGTGGACGAGGGGCACAATTATGATGTGGTATATCTCGACTTTAGCAAAGCCTTCGACAGAGTCCCCCACGAAAGACTAATTAGAAAGGTAGAAGCTCATGGCATCAAAGGTAACATCCTTAAATGGATTAGGGCGTGGTTACAGGACAGGAAACAGCGAGTGAGCATTAACGGCACTAAGTCCCATTGGAGCAACGTCACAAGTGGAGTTCCCCAAGGCTCAGTACTTGGACCATTAGTATTTATTATATACATAAATGACATAGATATCGGCATAGACAGCAACATAAGTAAATTTGCTGATGACACTAAAATAGGACGTGTTATTAAATCTGACGAAGACTCAGCAAAACTACAGGAAGATCTAAACAAATTTTTCGAATGGTCTGAAAAATGGCAGATGAAATTCAACGTGGACAAATATAAAGTACTCAGTATAGGAGATGTAAACAGGGAAACCAGATACCAGATGAACAACGATGCCATAGAGAAATCCGACTGCGAGAGAGATTTAGGAGTAATGATAAGTAGGAACCTTAAGCCAAGTAAACAATGTGTTTTTGCTCGTAACAAGGCTAATAAAGTACTTGGGTTCATAGAAAGGAGTGTTAGTTACAAGACTAGCGAGGTCATCCTAAAACTGTATCTTGCTCTTGTGAGACCACACCTGGATTACGCAGTTCAGTTCTGATCACAGTATTACAGAATGGATATAGAATCATTGGAAAGAATTCAGAGGAGAATGACAAGACTAATCCCGGGCATTAGGAACCTTGAGTATAGAGACAGGTTAAAGCATTTTAATTTGCACTCCCTCGAGAGACATAGAGCGAGGGGCGACCTGATAGAGGTGTATAAGTGGAAGTCAGGGCTAAACAAAGGGGACATTACAAAGGTACTCAAACTATCCAACCAGGAGCGAACTTGTAACAATGGTTTTAAATTAGACAAATTTAAATTTAGGCGTGAAATAGGTAAACACTGGTTTGGAAACAGAGTACTGGATGAATGGAACAAGTTACCAAATATCATCATTAACTCGAATACGCTGAATAGCTTCAAACATAAGTTGGATGCTTATATGAGCAATAGGTGTTGGGTGTAAACGGGACTGCCCAGTATGGGCCAATAGGCCCACTGCAGTTTCCTCCATTCTTATGTTCTTATGTTCTTATCTTATCATTAGTATCAGTTAACGTTGGTCTTGATCAATTGCATCAGTAAATGATGTTCTTGATCATTAGTACCAGTTAAGGCTGGTCTTGATCATGAGTATCGGTTAACATTGGTCTTGATAATTAGTATCAATAAACGCTGGTCTTGAACATTAGTATCAGTTAACGCTGGTCTTGATCACTAGTATCAGTTAACCTGGTCTTGATCATTAGTATCAGGTAACGTTGGTCTTGATCATTAGTAGTAGTAGTAGTTAAGAGTAATAGTAATACACATAGTCTCGATAAAGGCGGTAGAAGGAGAGTAACTTGGTCTTGAGCGGTGGATGGTGGATCACGGGGCAGGTCAGTTACATTCAAGACACAGCCGAGGGAGGATGTGCTGACGCACTACTCCTCACAGATGCCCTATATCAGCCTTCCACCTTGGGAAATCCTTCAGAACAAGGTCACACTTTAGCACTACACACACGAGGGGCACTCAGCACTTCACAGGGTCTTGATGTCACTGAAACACTGCTCAAAACTCGTTGGTATTTCAAACGAATTTTTGTGGGAGACATTGGGAGATTAGGAGAGCGACGGGTGACAGTGAGTTGATGAGTTGATGGAGCGAGGTCTACCGTCTTGATTTACACAGACGCACTTATATGTCCACTTAATCGATCACTGCTATTCACTGCGCCATGGAGAAGTTCGGGGTACTTAGTTCTAACTACAGGAGTGAACATAAACACCTGTAGAGTTTTGTAGGTTCTATTTAACGGAAATATACAGGAGTGCGCTTACAAGCGTGGGTAGTCCCTTACACTTTATGGGTCAACTGACCTCTATCTGACCTCTCAGGCGACATGTGGCAAGTGGTACATTAGCAGCTTCCAGATGTCGCCAGGCACATTATCTAAGCGTGTGGTGACATGAAACAGGGGCATTGCCACACGCTACTGACTAGAGAAGTAATGTATATAAGTAGAGTACATACATGGTATACATACAACATACATAATATACATACAGGAGGGGCAGCTAATATCCATTGAATTAGTTAATGTGCCTAGTAATATTTATATATTCAATATAGCATTACTGAGTTGCACAGTGAAGCACAATTAATTATCTAACAATATTTATTTACAGAGCCGATCAGCCGAGAAGGTTGGACAACTACTTTCAGGGTTCATCAAGGCAGATGAAAGAAATTTACCAAAAGTAGATGTCTTTATGATTGTAGAGTATTATCATTTATTATCAAGAGTATTATCAAGAACTCCGGCATCCAGTTAAGAAGCACGGTGAATTACATCTGTCATCTGATCATCTCAAGCCCATTCTCTGGCCATGGTCATCCCTAGTCCTTCTACAACATTAAATATAGACATCAGTGACGAAAACTTACATTTTTCCAGACATTAATAGAGAAAAACGACGAAAACTTTCATGTTGGAGTTATCGGTCTCTTGCATCATTTTCGCACCCAGCAAATAAATACACACGATTTATTCTAACCTAATTATAAGGTATGCCTGTGTATATCAACATTGTATATGGCCACAAGTCCTGCAGAAGAAGACAGAAAAATGCTAGTGACAGGGGGGAAGGAGGTTCAGAGGAATAAAGGGAGGATGGAAGTGAATTTTAGAGGGAGAGAACAGGTGCAGTGGCTAAACACCGCTTGCGTGAGGGGGTAGGCAAAATGCCCTGAGGGTGCAACAATCACAATCAGGACGAGGCAGAGGGAGGGCGGGAGCAGGTCCGGGCAAGCAAAGGGCCAACGCGGGTGCTCTGGTTGTCGTCTAGCTTAGGCAGTGTTGGCAAAGCGGAGGAAGAACCGCCCCCCCACGGCGGCGGTGCAAGCCGAGAAGCGCAGGTGGACGGACGCACAGGCCACACACGATCAAATCAAACAGAGAAGGTGAAAATATGGAAATTTTGCTAGTCGTAGGGTTGTTTGGAGAAAGAAGAAGGTAAAGTCTTTGAGCTATGTCAAAGAGGAACAGAGCGAGTTGGAGGAAGGGTTTTGAATTTTTGAGCTTGAAATGTCAAAGTATTCATAGTAAGGAAGGATGAGCGTATCGTAGGAGAGTTTTTAGTAATAGCAGCAGACAGATTTGAGCTTTTTTGTCAAATTATGAACGGAGACGAGGATGAGATATAGGCTGAATGGTTTTAGTCTTGAGTTAGGTCGATTTTATTGAGAATTGGATGTCACAGACGTTGGGTATGTTTTGATTTGTTTCTGAGAGTTGTGGGTCTTTCAGCTATGTCAGAGAGAAATGGAGAGAGTTGGAGGAAGAGTTTTGAATCTTTGAGCTTGAAATGTCAAAGTATTCGTAGTAAGGAAGGATGAGTGTATCGTAGGAGAGTTATTTAGTAATAGCAGGGGACAGATTTGAGCTTTGTCAAATTGTGAACGGAGATGAGAGTGAGATATAGGTTGTTTGGTTTCAGTCTTGAGTTAGGTCGATAATGTTGACAGTGGCTGGTATAGAGGTTGGGTATGTTTGATTTGGTTTTGGAGAGTTGTGGTGTTATGAGAGGCTTTGTCTGGCGGAGATTGGTTTGGGGGAGGGGGGAGTTTGTGTTTGGGGATTGGCGGGGGTGGAGGTTGTATGTTGATTTGAGGTGAATTAGAATTGCTTAAGGGGGGTTGTTGTGTGAGTGTGTATGCGTTTGCGGGGAAATGTAGTAAGGGGAGAGGGGGAGGAGTCCTGCATTTCTGCTGGTAACAATACATACACCACAGCTGGCCGGGCAGCTCGCGCCAACCAGTGACGTCACAACCAATCAGAGCTTTTTTAGCTATTTTAACCCTTATTTTTTACACTTTTTGGCCTAATTTATTTTAAAATATCATTACCATAGTGAATTTAAGCGTTTTCTTTACCCATTGACCTGCCATCTTACGAAAAAATTCCAACCGTCAACTCGTCCATTGTGCGTAAATGAGGCAGAAAGTCAGATCAGCAACCTGGGACTTGGTAAAAAAAAAAGAAGTCATATGGCAACAGGGTCTACCATTAGACAACACATTATACTTCCAATACCTTCCCAGGTGGTATTACCTCCCTCTTTGACAGCTGCCTACTACCTACTACCTACGAATAGAAGTATAAACAAATATTGAGTAAATCAAATGATTCGTGTTGACCATGTCTGTTGAGTAAGGCGGTCAGGGGTCAGTTTCACAATGCAAGGAATTACTATTACTTTGACTGAGGAACGGAAAAGAGCAGTGTTTATACCTGCTGCTTCACATCAGTAAGTTTATGTATGGGCTTAATGAGTCAATTTTCAAAGTCACAACGATGAAAAGGCGATCACTTGGCAAGAGTCGACACCTAGCTCGAGTACAGTGCAGTTTGTTAAATAACGATGATATCAAACAATAGTCTTTACGTATATACTGTTTAAAAGAAATACAACGATACTTTACGAAAATAAATATTAAATGGTAAACATTATTTTTGTATGATTAGAAAACACATGCATTGTACATTAGTTTACATTGAAATTCGATAATTTCAACAGAGAAGGGAAATTATTTTAAAATTTACGATGAAATATACAAAAAACAACATATATCTTAGATTGTCCAAAAAGTTACTTTTCGTTTATTTAACATACAATAACTCACAAAAGTGGTAGTTAAAAGTAATGGCAATATGAAAAGTCTATATAAAAGGCGGTAGAGGGAGAGTACCTTGGTATATAACACAAAAACATCACACTAGTTACTTTTATATTCACTGAGAGATTGTAATACTTAGATGTCAAACAAGTGAGGGACAAAAAGATCATAGAGGTGAAACTATAATTACACACACACACACACACACACATACAAACACACACACACATTCAGCAGTTATGTAGGTCGTCAGAGTTTTCTGTTACACTTTTTTGTTGATAAGAAGGTCACTCAGGTACACTATTAGAGTAATCTTAATTCCCGCCCTGGATTCCTTGTTCTAAAAATTATCATGGTGTAAGAATCTCTCTCTCACTCTATATATATATATATATATATATATATATATATATATATATATATATATATATATATATATATATATATATATATATATATATATATATATATATATATATATATATATATATATATATATATATATATATATATATATATATATATATATATATAATATTTATATAATATGCAAGAAAATCACTGTAGGTGCGCATGATCCAAGTATATGCTGATAACCACCCCTGAAGATGTGAATTACACGAAAGCGCTTGAGAACTTCGTGTTTTTTGTTTCCTTGTGGTATATATATATATATATATATATATATATATATATATATATATATATATATATATATATATATATATATATATATATATATATATATATATATATATATATATATATATATATATATATTTATTTATTTATTTGTTTTCATTTATTTTTTGTTCATACTCTCAAGTCATTTATTCATAAAGTGCAATAACCTGTTGCCAATTTGGTTGGAGTATCCACGCTCATAGATAATTTCGGCGAACTTCCTTTGCATGTTTTTATGGTTCCACGAAAACACTTTATTCACGTTGTCTAGTTACTAACTGCCTGAGGATTTTTTTATTGCGGTAATTACTATTGATAAAATAGCACCTGTTGGATAATAACTTACTTTTTCAGGTATCCTAATGTATGCAATATTTATGTTGTGTGTGTACGCCACTTGGTATGCTGCGGCTGAATAAATAGTTTTGGACACTCCCTTCTTTCCCCAAGGGTCGCTGGGTCTTGCTTAAGCTACCCCAGACCCACACAGCATGGAATGGGTGCCTAACTATAATGGTGAAGAAATGAAGGCTATCTATTACTTTGCCTCGTTGTGTATCGTGAGTTGCATCCACACAGCCCCTAATGGGTGTTCAGGTACACTCGGAAACCATAATCTCTAGCCCACCTGGGTCGGTACTGGAGGTTAGAACAGTGTCCTTTCTGGACGGGGGCCCACTCTAACTATCACGAGGCAACACACGCACGAGCACACACAGTCATAGTACGGCTGTATAGATGACATTATGTATAAATATTGTATATGGCATTTTGTACTCTGCATTATCTTCATTATATATGAACAAGAAGAAAAAATACCATAGGTTATAGTTACGAAAGTATGAATGGAAATAAACACTTCCAAACCACCCATTGACTCCACACACCGTGTGTGTGGTTGTGTGTGCGAGACCATGATGCTTCCCATCATTTGCATAACTATATGAAAAATCGTGTTTAATTTAACTACATATTTCAAAAACCTTAAATTACATGTGGATCAGTCACTCCTCATTTGACACACTTATAGTGTAATACTTTGACCATCCCACCTTGGCACATGGAGGCCCACGGTAACTCTCACTGGCAACATACGCACGAACACACAAGTTATGATATGAACCCTTCCAGGCTTCACTATCATTATCATGTTATGTTCATCGTGCTCTGTATCTTGGTAACTAGTCATAGTATTAATACATGACAGTGTTATTAGTATAATATTGTAACTTTTACCCTACAGTTATTGTTGTAAATCATGGACAGGAAGGATAGGTAAATTGTAATATCAAGTGAATGGTTCGCTCAAAGCCACCCCAAGTCAGACAACGCGTCACACAAAGTTACACTGTGTGTGTCTGTGTGTGTGTGTGTGTGTGTGTGTGTGTGTGTGTGTGTGTGTGTGTGTGTGTGTGTGTTCTGTAACATTAAGCTTCATCCTTAGTAGGTAAGATGTTTCACAAAGAGGTTTCTCCCATTCGTCATTGTGAGCATCGTCCCAGAGCACATTGTTTCCATCAAAACTATGGTTCCTTATTTCCCTTCTTCCGTGTAATTATATTCATATGGCTAAGTGCTTGCTTTTCATTTCTTTATTTACCAAAATAATGTGGATCAGTTACACGTTATTTAACACATACATGCACTTAGAGCATCAAGATTGTCTTGTAGGCATGACTATTGGTTAATTGAAACCCCAAAAATATTGTTCACAATTATTATGCATAAACATTGTAAACATATCTATGTGATTATTGTAGTATATAACATAAATTTAATGTCTGGACAGATTCCCAAGAGTTATGCATGTTAATGCATAGATTTTGTTAGCATATTTATGCGAAGTGACGTAAAACCACATAGTAAAATACCTGGACAAATTCCCGAGAGTTAGGAAACGAAGTCTATGTGGCCCCAACGAGGTTACACCAGAGAGCTAACTTCCCCGCCACCCCCTACAAGGCACCGTCGTGGGCGGAGATTTAATTCTTGACCACAGGTTAATGCCGTGTCCAACCTCCATCTGCTGCTATAACTTCATGCAATCTGGTGGGCATGGAATCTACCAGATTGCTGCAGATGTTCGGCCTCCTCCTTATTCCCTCCCACACATTATGTGCGTGTCTCCTCACTGCCTCACTCCTTATCTCCTCAACATCCCATTCAACAACCAGATGCGCCCATAGATTTTCTATTGGATTACAATCGGCTCCTTTAGGGGGCCAGTCCAATAGAATAATCTGCGGGTGCGCCTCAAACCAAGGCTTGACTGCCTGACTTGTATGTGTTGGACTGCGGTCTTGCACCATACATAGAGGCTATGGGTCTGGGATGGCATATGAGTTGCTGGGAGGATGGTTAGCAGTCCTGTTGAACTGGCAGGTAGACAAAATAGAAAACTAACAGCCAAACTGTAGGAATACCCATGGACAATGAGACATTAGTAAAATATACTAGGTCATTTTAGGGCGTGCACACATATTATAAACAGACCTATTGGTCCTTGCGAGGCTGTTTGGTTATGGTATGCTAATTAGTTTGCTAGGGTGAGGGAAAGTATATATATGCATATATATATATATATATATATATATATATATATATATATATATATATATATATATATATATATATATATATATATATATATATTATAACATATTTAACTCTTCTCAACAAATGCAAGGATGTTGCCCAGTACAGTTACCGTGGGCCTCCATGTGCCCAGGTGGGATGGTAAAAGTATTACACTATAAGTGTGTCAAATGATGAGTGACTGATCCACATGTAATTTAAGGTTTTTGAAATATGTAGTTAAATTAATCACGATATTTCATATAGTTAAGCGAATGATGGGAAATAAAAGATATAGATGGAGTGTGGTGGAATCATTGTGGTCTGGCCACAAGCGCTGTAAACGACATGTAGATTCACTGGGTGGTTTGGAAGTGTTTCTTTCCATTCATAATTTCGTAACTACAACCTATGGTAATTTTTTCTTCATGTTCATATATAAGGAAGATAATGCAGAGTATAAAATGCCATATACAATATTTATACATAATATCATCTATACAGCCGTACTATGACTGCGTTGTTCGTGCGTGTGTTGCATCCTGATAGTTAGAGTGGGCCCCCCATCCAGAAAGAACACTGTACTAACGTCCAGCACCGACCCAGGTGGGCTAGAGAATATGGTTTCCGGGTGTAGGTAATAATAAAATAATAATAATAATAATAATAATAATAATAATAATAATAATAATAATAATAATAATAAAAATAATAATAATAATAATAATAATAATAATAATAACAATAACAATAACAATAACAATAATAATAATAATAATAATAATAATAATAATAATAATAATAATAATAATAATAATAATAATAATAATAATAATAATAATAATAATAATAATAATAATAAAAGAAATACAAAAATTAAAAAAAATTAAGAGTGAGAAATATACTGTATGTATTTTGTGTTGTCAAAGTAAGAGAAACAACTGAGACCCTGCAATTGTGTTTAAATGAGGCAGACAGTCAGATCAGCAACCTAGGACTTGGTCACAATTTTCGTGATGCCATATGGCAGCAGGGTCTACCATTAGACAATACATTATACTTCCAATATCTTCTCAGGCAGTAGTACCTCCCTGTTTGGTAGCTGCCTACTACCTACTCTACTATCTACGTGGACCCATATCTGGCCGTCATAGTGTTTTTCAGTGTCTGTAGGTGCGCTAAATTTCGGCTTTATTAATTCAGACGTGTTCCAGTTTCCCTACGAAGTTTCGTGCACTTTAACTGACAAAAAAACGGGCAATACCTCTATCAGGATCCATTATTATCTCATCCATCAGTCATAGTTTTATCTATTATTCCTGAAGACTCAAGACACCACCTTCACTTATGGTGTATTTCCGGATAAACTGAAAATTGCTAAAGTTCACCCAACATATAAAAAATCTGGGGACAAAGGTCTTTTCAAGAATTAACGCCCCACATCAATCCTCCCAGCCTTAAGTAAGATACTGGAGAAGCTAGCATTTAGTAGACTAAATTCCTTCTACAGTGACAATAACATCGTTACAGACTGTCAGTTTGGATTTAGAGCTAGAAGATCGACTGAGAGTGCTCTTCTATCCTTTACTAATGACATCTTAAATTCCTTTGATGACAGTCAGTTCACAGTCGGTATATTCCTGGACGTCTCTAAAGCCTTTGATGCTGTCGACCATACGATCCTCTTTTCAAAGCTTGAACATTACGGCATTAGGGGCTTGTCCTACAATTGGTTTACCTTATATCTGACTAATAGGAAGCAGTATGTCTGCTATAATAGTCATCAATCTCACTCCTCTCCAATTTTGTATGGCGTCCCTCAAGGTTCCATTCTCGGTCCAGTACTGTTTTTACTGTACATAAACGATATAATCCACTCCAGCAAACTCGCCAAATACAGCTTATTTGCAGACGATAGTAATCTCTATACCAGCAACTCAGACCTCCATTCTTGATGAGAACTATGAACACTGAATTGACTAAAGTCGGGACCTGGGTAATACGAAATAAACTTGCCTTAAACCTCGAAAAAACCCACTACAAGATCTTTCACAGAATGAAAAACTTACCCCCAGATTTGGACCCCCAATACATTAGTAATGCAGTCCTCAAACGCGAACAAAATACTAAATTCCTCAACAGCACTCACTCTTACAGCAATGAAATAAATCTATTATAATCTTGTTTACTAACACCTGATACACTGTCACACACTATGGGGGGCATCTGGCTCTTCAAAAACACATTCCCTGGTTACTGCGCAAAAGACAGTTGTGCGGACACTGACCAACTTGATAAAAACTGATCACACAAACGAACAATTTGCTAGATTGAAAATTTTAAAATTCGAGGTTAATAACACCTACTGCTGTGTCCTATTGGTTTACAAATCTGTCAATCACTTGCTTGACAACAATTATTTCAGTTCCGGAATAATCAGAGATACAACATAAGTTACCAAGAGCTACTAAGACCATCCCCCATGCGCTCCTCTCAGTCCCAGACCTCCATAAAATATCATGGTGTGAAGGTGTGGAACAACTTACCCCTACCCATCCGAGCAAAGACTACGCTCCCTTCCCTTAAATCATCTCTTATAAAATATCTATTGTCTAAGTATTAATATTTATTGAAATACCTACCTTATATAACTGCTTTCATTGTATCACCAAAACCGTATTATCAGAAGTTATCATGAAGATAGATAGAAATTACCATTGCAATAAATATATTTGCCAACTAGACATAATCCTGACAGCTCTGTCCTCTTGTTCCACCTAATACAACCCATGATGTACTCCCTTATCTTATTTATGTTTTTCAATTCCAGTGCAAATTATGTATATAATTATAATATAAATGTAAAATAAAATAAAATAAGAAAAAATAAATAAAATAAATAAATATCGAAGAGATAACCGTGGTAACATTCTGATATGTTCTTATTATCACCATGCTATGTACTATTCCAGTTTATACTAAATGTTACATCATACTTCCTTGAGATAAATATACAGTATATATCAGGTGCCTACAAGAGACCCCAGGCTCTCAACTGGCTCAGCCATGTTAATATTGATTTTTAAATCGACTCTGTATCTGTGTTCTTCTGGCTAAATAAACTGTTTCAATATCAATAACAATATTCTACATTACTTAAGGAGCAGTCATACAGGGCCTTTTTCGACTTCATTCTTCTGAAATCCTGTGGGGTTTACACCACACATGCCAGGAAAGATATGTTAAAGTGAACACCACTGCAAGCTGACAATTTTTTTTTATAGTTCTGAACCAATTATGATTTATATTTTGTTCTGTCGTCCTGTAGGAAAATATGGACGATCAGGACATGTAATAGATAAGAACATAAGTACACAAGAATGGAGGAAACTGCAGCGGGCCTATTGGCCCACACTGAGCAGTTCCATTTACACCCAACCCCAATTGCTCATATATCCAACCTATGATTGAAGCTATCCAGCGTATTCCAGTTAATGATGATATTTGGTAACTTGTTTCACTCGTCCACTACTCTATTTCTAAACCAATGTTTACCTTTTTCGCGCCTAAATTAAAATTTGTCTAATTTACAACCATTATTACGAGTTCGCTCCTGATTGGATAGTTTGAGTACCTTTGTAATGTCTGCTTTGTTCAGCCCTGACTTCCATTACTACACCTCAATCATTTTGCCCCTCACTCTACGTCTCTCGAGGGAGTGCAAATTAAGATGCTTTAACCTGTCTCTATACTCAAGGTTCCTAATGCCCGGGATTAGTCTTGTCATTCTCCTCTGAATTCTTTCCAATGATTCTATATCCATTCTGTAATACTGTGATCAGAACTGAACTGCGTAATCCAGGTGTGGTCTCACAAGAGCAAGATACAGTTTTAGGATGACCTCGCTAGTCTTGTAACTAACACTCCTTTGTATGAACCCAAGTACTTTATTAGCCTTGTTTCGAGCAAATACACACTGTTTACTTGGCTTAAGACTCCTAGCTATCATTACTCCTTAATCTTTCTCGCACTCGGATTCCTCAATAACAGCGTTGTTCATCTGGTATCTGGTTTCCCTGTTTACATATGCTATACTGAGTACTACATGTGTCCACATTGAATTTCATCTGCCATTTTTCAGACCATTCGAATTTTGTTTTTTAGATCTTCCTGTAGTTTTGCGGAGTCCTCGTCAGATTTATTTACACGCCCTATTCTAGTGTCCTCAGCAAATTTACTTATGTTGCTGTCTATGCCGATATCTATGTTCTTTATGTATATAATAAATAATAATGCTCCAAGTACTGAGTCTGAGGAACTCCACTAGTCACGTTGCTCCAAACGGATTTAGTGCCGTTAATGCTCACTCCTTTAATGCCATGAGCCTCCACTTTTATAACTATTCTTTCCTGGGGGACTCTGTTGATGGCTTTGCTTAAGTCGAGATATGCCACATCATAATTGTGCCCCTCGTCCACTGATTCTAAAACAGATGAAAAGAATGTTAATAGATTAGTTAGACATGAACGCCCGCATGTGAAGCCATGTTGGGAATCATTGATCAACTTGTGCTTCTCCAAGTGATTTCGAATAGAGTTTGAAATAATTGCGTCCAGTAATTTGCAAACAATTGAAGTTAGACTGATTGGACGGTAGTTAGAGGATAGTGATCAATCTCCCTTCTTGAAAATCGGTATTACAGAATTCTGGTACTATACCCGTTTTTAAGGACATGTTAAACAACTTGCTCAGGGCATACTAAGTTCTTCCTTACATTCCTTTAATACTCTGGCAAATATCTCATCGGGTCCTGGTTACCTATTAGGCTTTAGTTTGTCTATTTGCTTACTAACATCGTTATTAGTCACTACTATCTCGCTTAATTTATTTTCTTCACTATCTCTGTATAGAGTCGGTGCCTTGGGTATCATGTTTAAATTTTCGGTGGTGAAAACTGTTGAAAAGTATTTATTCAGATTATTGCTCATTTCTCTGTCGTTATCAGTTAGCTCGCCGGTATCTGACAAAATTGGTCCAATCTTTTCTCGTGTTTCAGTTTGATACATTTGATAGAATCCCTTGAGGTTTAATTTCGCCTCCCTTGCTACCTTCAGTTCATTATTCCTCTTTGCTTTTCGTTTCTCGATGTTAACCCTACTGGCCAATACCTTATAATAATCTCGGAGGTAAACTTCACCATGAATTATTCTCCTACCTAGAGCCTTCCTTTGTCCCAATAAGATTCTTTAAATAATTATTTATCCATTTAGGGTTATTGTTGTTTAATCCGAGTTTTCTGTATGGTATGTTCTGCCTTTGTGCATTAAGTAACTCAATATTTAAGTTGTTGTGGAACTCGTCAACCTCAGATTTCGTTATCAGGTCATCCTCAACCGTCAGGTCTCCATTGTGTGAGGTCATGTAATTCACCCCCAAGTGCAATACCCCTTCTCTCAGATGCCTCTTCAAACTATCAAAGTTTGCCCTTCTGAAATCTGGGACTTCAGTGGAATTTTCCTTGCGTCTGCTCTGAAATTCTAACCGGAATTTATTTATTTGTGATCACTGTTAGCAAGTTCGTTCCCTACCTCGACATTGCTAATGAGGTTTTCTCTGTTTGACAGAACTAAATCGAGTATATTCTTGCCCCGGGTTGGTTCTGTTATATGTTGGCTTAGGAAACAGTGCTGGATTGTTTCAAGAAAATCCTCTGATTCTGAGTTACCCGTAAGGTCAATCCAATCTATTTGTCTAAAGTTAAAGTCACCTAATATACAGACTTTGCTATGTATGGAAGCCCTGTGCATTTTATCCTGTAATAGCCCCTGTTTCATCAACAGAGAGATTATATAAATGGGTTAATTACATTTGATTTATATACTGATTCATCCCCTGTAACTTTCCACTGGCTATGAGGTGACATGTTCAGAGCACGTGATAAGGCGTGCCCATGGGAAACAGCGTTATATTATGCTGAGTTAAGGCAATACTTGCAGGCCTTTCTGGCCACCTAAAGAGGGCATTACTACTCAACCCCTCACACACGAAGGACATGATTAAACGGTCTATTTACATAGCCCTCGTCCTTCTCTTAACACTCATAGCTACAGTGATTAAGTTAAGGTTGATTTACACTCTAGAATTGTATCAACAGCAGTTCCTCAATTAAAGGAGAAACAGAAAATTGGGTTTCGCTCCTCTAACCCATTATAATATATATGATCAGTCCTATATACATTACGACTAGTTCATACGGTGGCAGCTAAGTGTGGTACGGATACGACATTCCGGTCTTAATACACATTCTACATAACAAGGCATCAGTGTTTACCGAAACAAGAAAACAATAAACAGTGACGTGTTACATGAAATATCCTAGTGTATTGCTATATCCCATAGTGAGACGATTATAGTTGAGTGTTTCCATTCTGTCTCCCAAAGTGGTGTGTGGAATTATTTCCAATAACCAATTAGGAGTTATTGTTGACTTAATATCTTAGGAGAGGTTGGTAATACCTCTCTCTGGCAACACAGTGTGGCTGGGAAGGATTTTGCGGAATCAGCATTGGCCATCCTGTTTACCGGCGCTTACAGTGTTGCCACATAACCACACGTTTCACTGTATAGTAACACGGGACCTTTCACAAGTGACTGGATGACTGTTGTTGCTTCGTGATCGATAATTGCAGTTCTTCCGGTGCCCCAGAGAGTCCCTTATAAGCAGGGCTTCTGACGGTTTGGGCACACAGCAGGCGACATAGTAGCAGCGAGAGGAGACCTCATTCTTCGTCGTCAGCGGTTTGGACATCAAGTGAAAGTGACCTCCCCTGTCGTGAAGTGGACTCACCCGTCGTTTGTCATCTAGCAACCATCTCTGGTTGCTAGGCAACCGGACCGGACATATGTGGAGATGTGGAGCAGCGCGCCGACTCACAGTGGGAGGAGCGATTGCACCCAACTAACCCCCCACCTGGGACCAGCTGTGGATCGCATTTTCTATGCAGACGTCTAACTCCTGCATTAGGTATTTAAATGTTCACATACTTTATACACACATTTACATACTCGACGACATATCTTCACACTGTTAGGTCATCGAGTAGGCTATATAGTTGTTATAAGTGACTTACTTATTTTCATATGTACTGACAAAGTCTTGCTTATTTTCTTTATACTGACTGATAAGATAACCCAGTAGCCACTTCATGGATAAATTTTCAAAGTTAGGGTCTGAGGACATTACTGATTTAGCGGAGCTTTTTGCTAACGATTTACATATAGATGATAAACGTTACGTTTCTACTGCAGAGGTTGCATTAGGGGAAAACCAGAAGCACAGTTTGACGATTCTGTCAAGAGTAGTGAGAATCTTATAGAGAAGTCATTTGACAATTTAAACCGTTGGACCCTACGATTTGGTAATCAGTATAGTACCTTGCTTGATAAATCACAGGCTGTTCCTCCTCCTCTTCCGAGTTACAGTGTGTCAACTAACTTGGCGTTACCTGCCCCTCTGACTGACGCTTCAGTTAGGAGTAAGCTTGGTAGAATGACTGCTTCTAATGCCAATACAGCTTCTTCTAGCGCTAATATGGCTGCAGTTAACACGAATATGTCCACTAACCCCGCGAATGTGTTTCACGTGATTCCACGTGGTGATCAGGTACGTGATTTTACTGGTCAGGATGCTTACAGAATCACGCAATTCATTCGTGCATGCGAAAATACAATGCGCAACGTACAGCTTATGGATGAATGTGAGAAGAAAGCGTTCGTTCGTTCCCATATCCCGCAGGGTTCATTTGCTAGTACGCACCTGAATGCGTATGTTTTGATGGACCCCGATTATGAAAAGTTCAAGAAAACTCTAATTAGTGTTTTTGAGTCTGGGTCCCACTTGGCTCAGTCACAATGGCTCTTTCGCTGGCTTGATCGATTTGCCCCGGTGGCTCACGCAGAATCCCCGATGGGGGCTGTCTCTATTACTAGAGAGGTCAGACAAGACAAGGAAGCAACTTTCTGCGGATCACAGTGGTACGACGACGAGGGTAAGATGTCCGCAGAAAATGTGGAAACTTTGATTGAGTTGGTTAGTTTTCTGTTGGCGGTTCGTCGCCCCATCTATGGTAGAGCCCAGGAAGTGGAATTTGTTCCGCCTACTGATATGGTGGATTACGCTAACAAGCTTGCACCTAAGATCACTAGACCTCTGACAGCTCGTACTTTCAAGGCTACGGCGCCTCCCCCGGTAGCGCAAATGCAGCCCCCGGTAGCGCAAATGCAGCCATTGGCTCCGATCGCACCTCAAGCATCGACGATCTTTGAGGTGTACCTATTGTAATAAAAGGGGTCATTCGATTGATGATTGTTACCAGCTCCAGGGTGGTGGTGTTAGAGTAACGGAGAGAAACCATCCCCCCACAGGCGCTAGGCAGAAGCAGGGAGCGCCAAGGACGTACACGGAGGCGGTTAAGACTACATCTCCACCTGGCCAAAGATCAGGAGCGTGGTGTGCATTCCACCGGTCAGCATCTCACAGTACAGATGAGTGTGACATTATGATAAAGGCCAGGGGCGTGGACTCTGGAGTACCCCCGGTACTGAACTCTCCTCGATCTGGAGCTGATGAGGAAGACTTGGAGGAGGTGACGCAACAACCAGGATATGGAGAAGGGAAACCCCAGAGTGGTAACTAAGACTAGTCATACTCGGGTTTCGTCCCTAGATGGCGTTGCTCGTGGTGCTGGGTAGGTAGATCATGACAATAGATGGCGTGGTTCGTAGTGCTGGGTAGGTAGATCATGACAATTGATGGCGTGGTTCGTAACAGTAGTATTGTTTCTCAATCCCAACAGACTAGGCAGGAGAGGATAGATCAAATAGCACCACATGTTAAGGTGATGGATCATCCTCAGGGCAAGACACGCCTCTTAGAGCTACTTGCTGACTGCAGAAATATTGTAGCCTTGCCAGGGGAAAAGCTAGGACAGACAGATTTAACGTCCCATCCCATATCATTAAAGGAGGGCACAAATCTTATCTATGTACCAGCTTACCTACTACCACATACCCAGCGCGCTGTAGTTTAGGATATGGTCCAAGATATATTGGATGAGAATGTTATTACGCATTCTAAGATCCCTTTCAATAACCCTTTATTCCTAGTCCCAAAGAGGGATGGTGGTTGGCGCCCAGTTATTGATTTTAGGCGTGTTAATGAATGTACGATCCCGGAAAGGTACCCTATGCCTGTCTTGAGTGATATATTGCAGTCCTTAGGCAAGGCTAATGCTGTATTTAGCAACTTAGATTTGCTTAGTGGGTATTGGCAGATACCACTCGATGAGAAATCCCGAGAGGTTACGGCGTTGAGCACACCCCTGGGCCACTTTAAAATTTCTACGATGCCTTTTGGTTTCAGGAATGCCCCACTGACATTTCAAAGAATGATCAACACCCTGTTTGCCGGAATGATAGGTACCACAGTCTGCGCTTATTTGGATGATCTAATAGTAGTCAGTAAGGATGTCGATACCCATCTGATTAAACTGCGTGAAGTGTTAGAAAAACTTTCCACGGCAGGTCTTAAGATTAAACTTTCGAAAAGTGAGTTTTTAAAATCCAGAATCCATTTCCTTGGTCATATAGTTGACGGTGACGGCATTCATACAGTTAAGGCTGTATCTCAGTTCCCACGTCCTACATCGGTTGATTAAGTGCGTAGTTTTCTTGGTTTATCTGGATATTATCGTTCTTTTATTAAGAACTATGCATCATTGGCATCAACCCTAACAAGGTTGCTCAAGAAAGATGCAATGTCTGTGTGGAATGCTCAACACGAAAAGAGCTTTGTGGCATTGAAGATAGCGCTTACCAATTCCCCTGTTCTGGCATTCCCCGATTACACTCACGCTTTCACTCTGTGTACTGACGCTTCCGGACAAGGAATCGGAGCTGTACTCATGCAAGTGGATTCGAGAGGAAAGCTTAGAGTGATAGCTTTTGCAAGCCGTAAACTTAATGATGGTGAAATGCGTTATTCAGTAAAGCATTTGGAGACGTTAGCTGTTGTGTGGGCACTGAAGAAGTTTAAAGACATTATCTTTGGTTATAGGAAAACTGCGTTTACGGATCATGTGGCAGTGACTGAACTGTCCCATGGCAGAAACTTTTCACGCAGATTGGCACGCTGGTATCTGACAATTCAGGAATTTGACCCCGAGTTTAGGTATTTACAGGGAAGGGCGAATGTTGTCGCTGACTCTTTGTCTAGAAATATAGCACCAGTGATGCCTGTATCAACGTTCACTCTTTCACAACTGGATGATGAGCAACGACGTGACCCGTTATAGTCAGCAGTCATTTTTGCTTTAGAATCGGAAGAGGATATTAAACTCTCCAAATTAATTCTTCCCTTAAGTCAGTTTGAATTACGACATAACATACTCCATCGATCGAAAAAAACGCCCGAGGGTATTGTTTCTCAAATAGTCGTACTTGACACGTTGCGTGAAACGATTATAACGTTGTTCCACAATGTTCCTCAGGCAGGTCACCACGGACGTGACAAGTGCTTGGCGGAAATAGGAAGTATTTCTGGAACACAATAAAGAAAGATATAGAATTACGCATTGCTAAGTGTTTGTCATGTGCTCAACATAAGGGTACTACAAGGTCACCGGCACCGATTCTACAATATCCTACACCAGGCCGTCCGTTTGACGCAGTCGCTATAGACTTGTTACAACTTCCGAGGAGTCATCGGGGATCCTTGTATGTCCTAGTGTGTGTGGATCATTTTTCTAGATTTGTGGCTCTAGTCCCACTGAAGGATAAAACAGCCGAGTCCGTGGCTCATGCCTTAGTGATGAATCTCATATGTCGGTATACTACGCCTAAGGTTCTTCTCTCAGACAATGGGTCAGAGTTCAAGAATGAACTAGTGGCGCAAATATGTGCCCAGTATGGAATGCAACAAAGTTTTGTGACAGCCTATCATCCACAGGCGAATGGCCTTGTTGAGAGGACCAACCGCAAGATCCTGGAGATACTGCGCCCGATAGTGTGTAATTTGCAGTACACATGGGAGGATTGGTTAACCGCAGGTTGCAGCGTCTATTAATGGCTCGATTAATAGCTCTACGGGCAAATCACCCTACTACATTGTCTTTGGTACAGATAAACGTCTGCCTTATGATGTACTTACGAACGCGCCAAACCCTGTTTATAATATGGAGGATTTCGCGGCAAAACAAATCCGTGTTTCTACGGATATTCATAGCCAAGTACGAACACATTTAGGAGCGTCACGCGCTGAAATGATGGTCAAGCAACATAAACAAGCTGAACCTGTCGTGTTAGAGATAGGCGATGCTGTTATGGTGAGAGAACCTGAAAGGAACTCCAAGCTTTCGGCTAAGTTTTCGGGTCCATTCCGCATTATAGCCAATGAAGCGGGCAACAAATTTAAAATTTGGAAGCCTAATGCACAGATCGCAGATGTCGTGCATGCGGATCGTCTTAAGAAGACCCATGAACATTTATTACCCACAGATGGTAATGATGTAATTGACTCCTATTTGCAGACAGTACAGAAGCAGAGTGTGCCTAATGAATATTGTATGAAGCTTCGTTCTGCAAGCAGATATTAAAATAAATGAAATTTCTTACAGAATGACTTGGATCATCAATGTGTTGACGAATAAAATCTCTTACAGAATGGCTTGGATCATCAATGTGTTGACGAATAAAATCTCTTACAGAATGGCTTGGATCATCAATGTGTTGCTCTTACTGTGTTGTGACACCGTTTTGTTGACAGACATGTCCACATCAGTCCTCAAGCCTGGTGCGCTAGTTTTACCCCTTGGACGCGTTCTCATAGTAGAGGACGTGGTGAACATCAACTATGAGTTGCATGGACTGCTAAAGCTTCCCCATCAGATGGAAACCGTCGACGCGCAACTACATTCAGCATTGGCAGTCCTAGATGATCTCCGTTCAGCTCCTAATGTATCGTCAATGGTTGCACAAACTGTTGAGCTTCAACAACTTCGTCTCAGGACCCTTCGCAAGCTTCTCGTAGCTGTCGGTAAAAGGATAACAGAGTCTGAGGCTGATCTTGCAAAGGAAGTGCGTTCTCAAGCACGACGAAAGAGGGGTTTGTTTAATTTTGTGGGTCTTATCCAAAACACTCTGTTTGGCACAGCGACTGCCGACGATGTAGCTAAGTTGGGGGACCGCATGAACATTGTCAATCAAGCTGTGTCTAAGCAGAATCGTGTTATATCTCAGACATTCCATGCGATTACTGCTTTAGAATTAAAGGTTAATGCGATAATATCGGAGTCTAACCATATATCGAGGGTTGTGTATAAGTTACAGAATGCAGTCCCTACGTTAGAGTGGCTCCTTTATTTTTCTGAATATTTGCATGCTGCGGAAGATTCGGTTCAGGATATCATTACTAATAAAAATGAACTAAGCGACAGCATAGTAGATGCAGGGATAGGGCGTGTGGACGCAAAGCTTGTGCCTGTGCAGACTCTTCTTGATGCATTACAGATTACCAAGTTGAAGTATCATTTAACTCCTATTTTTAATGATCATGAGGTGGAATACTATTACCCGTACCCTCTATTGGAGTCGACTCTCACGCACAATGCTATCCTTATCCACATACCTATGTTAGGGCAACATAAGTTTAATGTGTGGCATTTAGAACCCTTCCCTTGGTTTGTTAACTACACACTGTATGCTCTGGATAGGCCTAAAGAAATTTTACTTGTAGATGAAGAATATTCTTTATTGGCGTTAGATGATCCTAGGGTACTATCGCTGTGGAATTCGTCATATTTACACTTAAACGTATGTCCAGCCTATATTTTCGCATTTATTCCTGCTGCAGAAGGGATATGTAAATTGGCTGTCATACAAACTGATATACGCACAGCGCTTACGCAATGCAGCTATAGGCCAGTTAGTGTTAAAACTGTGTTTCACGCTCATCTCCTTAATGTGCAGTACTTTTTCTTTCCTAATGACACTACTGTTATTTTAAAATGCCACAATGGTGGTAAGCAGTTAGTTGTGAAAGGTCATTACAAGGCTCCTGATTACTGTGAAGTAACTTGTAGTTCATTACGGACTTTGCCTACTCATCAGCATTTTGCTTTGAATTTAAATCTCACTTCTGATTTAATTCTCTTGTTTCCTGTTATGAATTTTACTATTAGTGATCTTCAGATTGTTTCAGAGAAATTAAAGGTTATTTCCTACTTGAAAGAGACCCAATTTGCTGATTTGAGTCATAATCTGCCATTTTATTTTTCACGGGGATTAGCATTACCAAGTCTAAAAATTCCCACAATTATGTTAATTCTGGCAGTTATGTTTCTGTTTTGTTATTATAAGTCAGTGTCACCCAAGTTGACAATTATCCACAACATTCTAACCCATAAGACACTAAAGTCTAGGACCCCTGTAGTTGATGAAAACCCTAAGGTTTCAGAGTCCCCAGCTTAGTGTTTACATATATGTCTGTAACATGGTTAGGTTTATGTATAGGATGTAATCTGCAAATTTATTTAGTCCTCACGGAGCTTGGAAGGCAGGTGACAGAGCGATGTAATAGCCCCTGTTTCATCAACAGAAAGATTATATAAATGAGTTAATTACATTTGATTTATATACTGATTCATCCCCTGTAACTTTCCATTGGCTATGAGGTGACATGTTCAGAGCACGTGATAAGGCGTGTCCATGGGAAACCGCGTCATATTATGCTGAATAAAAGCATTACTTGCAGGCCTTTCTGGCCACCTAAAGCGGGCATTACTACTCAATCCCTCACATAAGAAGGAAGTGATTAAACGGTCTATTTACATAGCCCCTCTTAACACTCATAGCTACAGTGATAAAGTTACGGTTGATTTACACTCTGGAATTGTGTCAACAGCAGTTCCTCAATAAAAGGAGAAACAGACAATTGGATTTCGCTATTCTAACCCAATATAATATATATGATCATTCCTATATACATTACGACTAGTTCAATCCCAAATAAGTCTCTCATTAACTCTATCAAGATTAAGAGGTCTATATATTACTCCTATGATTAATTTTTCCCTACCATCGAGTAATTCTATCCCAATTGTTTCTATATTCCGCTCAGTTTTTATTTCTTTATTTATTTCACATTTCAGATTATCCCTGACATAGAAAGCTACTCAGCCTCATTTCCTAATCTGCCTATCAGTATGGAATAATTTGTAACCTGCAATTTGGTATTCGACAGGTAACTCACGTTAGTCTAGGTTTATCCATGTTTCGGGGAATGCTATTGGAACGATTTTTTCGTTACATACCAAGACCCTGGATTTCATCATTTGTTTCTTATACTTCTACTGTTTGCGTAGTAGACATTTAAGTTAGTCGTATTCTGAGTCCTCTCTTTGTTGCGTTTAGGTTTTAACTCCCTGCCTAATTTAGTTTTGTCATAATTTCTAGCACTATATCCCTGTAACCTTTCACTTTGTTTACCCGCTCCCACTGCAGTCTCCTCCACCCCCGTGCTCAAATGTTCTCCTAGCAGTTTAAAGACTTCGATATCTTTTGAACTGCCCTCTCGAGATAACCAGCCAGGGTTGCCACCCCATCCCGAGACAGGTGCACCCCATCCCTAGCATAAAGGTCCCTTCTGCCGTAGAAGTTGTCCCAGTTGTCAATGAATGGGACTGATATTGACTTGCAATATCTGTCAAGACGGCCGTTGACACGAACTGCCCTTGACAACCATTCATTGCCAACTCTCCTTCTAGGCAGGACACCACATATGATAGGGATCCCTCCCTTCGACCTAAGACGTTCTATAGTTGCCTTGAACTTATCAAGAATCTCCTCATTACGACACCGACCAATATCATTGCCTTCTGCGCTGAGGCAGATAATGTGTTTCTTCCCATTACCAGACAAGATATCGTCCATCCTGTCAACTATATCCCCCACCCCAACTCCTGGCAAACACACCCTCATCCTATTTTTTTTTTACCACAAAAAGCTCTCTCCAGGTACCGTACCTGGGAATCGCCAACAATTAAGATTTTCGTACCTTCCTTGTCAGTCTTCTCCCTGACTATGCTAACGTCCAATTCGTCTATCAAAGGACTGAAAGACTTGGTACACCTAGCTGTTGTTGTCGTATCCTTGGTGTGTTTTTTCACCACCTTGGTGTGTTTTCTCACCACCAGTTTGGTCGTCCCTCTCCTCACAACCTTCAATTCGCCTGAGTCTTCGTCAGACCCGAGCTTTCCTTGTCTCGTTTCTTCTTTCATCATGGCTATCACTTCCTTTAATTTCAAGATTTCTTCCTTGGCCCTCTATAAATCGGGTGGTGGGTGTGGGTGGAGGTGGTGGGTGTAGGTGTTAGAGTGGTGAGTGCTGGTGGAAAGGGTCTTGAATTGGTGAGTGCTGATGGTGGTAAGTGTAGGAGTTGGAGTGGTTAGTGTTGGTGGAGGGTGTTGATGGTGGAGGTTTTTGGAGGAGGTATGTGTAGATGGTAAAGGTGGTGATGTAAGTGGTGGAGGTGGTTGGTTATTTGTGAAGGTGTTGAGTGTTGGTGGAGGGTGTTGATGGTAGAGGTGATGGTTATAGGTGTTGGAGATGGTGGAGGTGGCGGGTGTTGGTGTTGGAGGTGGTGGTTGTAGGTGTTGGAGATAGTGGTTGTAGATATTTAAGGTGGTGGTTGCAGGTCTTGGAGTGGTGAGTGATGATGGTGGAGGTAATGTTGTAGGTGGTGTAGGTGGTGGAGGTGGTGGGTGTTGGTGGAGGAGGTGGTGAGTGTAGGTGAAGGGTGTTGATGGTGGAGGTGGGGGGTGTAGGTGGTGGAGGTGGTGGGTGTAGGTGGTGGAGGTGGTGGTTATAGGTGGTGAAGGTGGTGACTGTAGGTCTTGGAGGTGGTGGTTGTAGGTCTTGGAGGTGGTGGTTGTAGGTGTTGGAATGGTGAGCGATGGTGGTGGAGGTGGTGGATGTTGGTGGAGATTGGAGATGTAGGTGTTGGAATGGTGAGTCTTGGTGGTGGAGGTTTTGAAAGGTGGTGGAGGTTGGGGATTTCGGTGTTGGAGGTGGTGAGTGATGTTGGTAGAGGTTGCGGTTGTTGGTGTTAGAGGTTCTGGTTGTAGGGTTTGGAGATGGTGGCTGTTGGTATTGGAGGTGGTAGTTGTACAGTAGGTGTTGGAGTGGTGAGTGATGGCGGTGGTTGTAGATGTTGAATGTGGTGGTTGTACGTGTTGGAGGTGGTGGTTACAGGTGTTGGAGATGGTGGTTGTATGTGTTGGAATGGTGAGTAATGGTGTTGGAGGTGATTTGATGTTGGATGTGATCTGATGTTGGAGGTGGAAGTAGTGGGTGTAGGTGTTGGAGGTGGTGGGTATATGCGGTGTAGGTGGTGGTGTAGGTGTTGGAGGTGAATGGGTGATGCTAGGTGGTGGTGTAGGTGGTAGAGGTCGAGGGTGTAGGAAGTTGGAGTAGGTGTTGTTGTTGAAGGTTGTAGGTGCTGGAGTGGTAAATGATGGTGGCGGAGGTGGTTGGTGTAGGTGGTGTAGGTGTTGGAGGTGGTTGTGTAGGTGATGGAAGTGGTTAGGTTAGGCTAGGTGGTGGTTATAGTTATTTGAGATGGTGGGTATAGGTGTTGAAGATGGTGGTTGTAGGTGTTGGAGGTGGTAGTTATATGTGCTGGGGGTGATGGTTGTAGGTTTTGGAGGTGGTGGTTATAGGTGTTGGCTGTAGGTGTTGGAGGTGGTGGTTATAGGTGTTGCAGGTGATTTTGTGGAGAGTGTAGGTGGAGGGTGTTTATGTTGGAGGTGGTTGGTGTATGTGGTGGAGGTGGTGGTGTAGGTGGTGGAAGTGGTGCTGTCTGTGGTGGAGGTGATGGTGTAGGTTTTGGATGTGGTGGTTGCAGGTGTTGTAGGAGGTGATTGTAGGTGTTGGAGGTGGTGGTTGTAGATGTTGGAGGTGGTGGTTGTAAGTGTTGGAGGTAGTACGTGTACGTGTTGGAAGTGGTGGTTGTAAGTGTTGGGTGTGGTGGTTGTATATTTTGGATGTGGTGGTTGAAGGTGTTGGTGGTTGTAGGCGTGGATGTGGTGGATGGTGGTGAAGGTGATGGAGGTGGTGGTTGAAGGTGTTGTAGAGGGTGGTTATAATAATAATAATAATAATAATAATAATAATAATAATAATAATAATAATAATAATAATAATAATAATAATAATAATAATAATAATAATAATAATAATAATAATAATAATAATAATAATAATAATAATAATAATAATAATAATAATAATAATAATAATAATAATAATAGTAGGTGTGGATGTGGTGGATGGTGGTGAAGGTGGTGGGTGTAAATGATGTTGGGTTGTAGGTGATGAAGATGGTGACTGAAGGCGTTGTAGATGGTGGTTGTAGATGTGGAGGTGATGGATGGGGGTGACGGTGGTGGAAGTGATGGGTGTTAGTGATGGAGGTGGTGGTTTTAGGCGTTGGAAGTCGTGACTAATGGTGGTAGATGTTGTAGATGTAGGTGTTAGAGGTTGAGGTTGTAACTGTTGGAGGAGGTGACTGTTGGTGTTGGAGGTGGTGGTTGTAGGTGTTGGAGGTGGTGGTTTTATGTGTTGAAGTGGTGATCTATGGTGGTAGAAGTGATTGGGTGTTAGAGGTGGAAATGGTGGGTGTAGGTGTTTGAGGTGATTGTTGTAGGTGTTGGAGTGGTGAGTGATGGTGGTGGAGGTGGTTGTCGGTGTTGGTGTGGTGAGTGATGGCGGTGGAGGTGGTTGTAGGTGTTGGTATGGTGAGCGATGGTGGTGGAGGTGGTGGTTGTAGGTGTTGGTGTGGTGAGTGATGGTCGTGGAGATGATTGGATGTTGGAGGTGGTGGTTATAGAAGTTGGAGGTGGTGGTTGTAGGTGTTGGAGGTGGTGGTTATAGAAGTTAGAGGTGGTGGTTATAGGTGTTGGAGGTGGGGATTTTAGGTGCTGGAGTCGGTAGTGATAAAGATGAAGGTGGCAAGTTTAGGTGTTCGAGTTGGCGTTTGTAGATGTTGGATGTTGTGGTTGTAGGTTGCTGGAGGTGTTGGCTGTAGGTGTTGGAGGTGGTGTAAATGTGTTGGAGATGGTGGTTGTAGGTTTTAGAGTGGTGAGTGATGGTGGTGGAGGTGATTGGGTGTTGGAGGTGGAAGTGGTGGGTGTAGGTGATGAAGGTGATTGGGTGTTGGCGGGGATTGGTGTTGGTGGTGGATATAATGGGTTTCCGTGGCGGTGGTTGTTGTTGAAGGTGTTGGTTATTGGTGTTGTAAGTGGTGTTTTTTCGTGTTGGGGTGGTGAGTGAAGCTGGTGGAGGTGTTGGTTGTAGGTGTAATAGGTGCTGGTTGTAAGTGTTAGAAGTGACGGTTGTAGGTGTTGGATGTGGTGGTTTAGGTGCTGGAGGTGGTGGTTGTAGGTGTTGGAGATTGTGGCTGTGGGAGTTGGAGGTGTTGATTGTAGGTGATAGAGGTGGTGGTTTTCGGTTTTGCAGATGAGTGGTTGTAGGTGTTTGAGGTGGTGGCTGTTGTTTTTGGAGGTGGTGGTTTTAGATTTTGATGTTGATATGTTTAGGTGTTTGAGGGATGAGTGGGGGTGGTGGTGGTTAACGAGTGGTGAGTGATGGAGGCGAAGGTGGTAAATGTAAGTGGTGCAGATAACTGGTGTTGGTGTTGGAAGTGGTGGCTGTAGGTGTTAAAGGTGGTGACTGATGGTGGTAGAGGTTGTGGTTGTAGGTGTTGGAGGTGGTGGCTGTTGGTATCGTAGGTGGTGGTTGTAGGTGTTGGAGTGGTGAGTGATGGTGATGGATTGATTGATTTTGATTTTGCCACTTACAAAGGCTAATTTGTTGTGCACCCCCATACTCCTCCTATGATCTGTAACGCAACAGGATTATAGAGTTCACAAAGGGTCAGTATAACCCCCGTGGTTAGAATATTAGGGAATTGAATGTTACACAGTATTTCAAATTAAATTCTTTGTTTAGTTCCATTCATAAAGGGTAACTTATTCGCAACTGCGTGAGTACGGGAGTGTGAGGCAGTATGTCTGGCTGCACACTTTATTATTCACATTTGGGTGAGAGGTACTCGAGCACATTGTGTGTTTGGTTCTATACATGGGATCTGATATAGCTAGGTTTTGGAGGTGGTGGTTGTAGATGTTGGAGGTGGTGGCTGTAGATGTTGGAGGTTGTGATTATAGGTGTTAGAGGTAGTGGTTGAAGGGGTTGGAGGTGGTGGTTGTAGGTGTCGGAGGTGACGGTTGTAGGTGCTAGGGGTGGTGGTTTTAGGTGTTGAAGGTAGTGGTTATAGGCATTGGAGGTGGTAGTTATAGGTGTTGGAGATGGTGGTTGTAGGTGTTAGAGGTGGTGGTTATAGGTGTTGAAGGTGGTGGTTATAGGTGATGGAGGTGGTGGTTATAGGTGGTAGGTGTAGGTGTTGGAGGTAGTGGGTGTTGCTGCTGGAGAGTGAAAGGATGATGTGTGTTGTTGGTGGTTGAGTGGTGAGTGTTGAGGGGTGTTAGTGGTGGAATAGTTTGTGTTGGTGGTGGAGGTGGTGAGTGGTAAGTGTTAGTGAATGTTGGCGATGAATTTGTTCGTGTTGGTGGTGGAGGTGTTTAGTGTTGGTGGTGGTGGAGGTGGTGATCAGTGTTGGTAGTGGAGATGGTTAATGTTGGTGGTGGAAATGATGAATGTTGGTGGTGGAAATGGTAAATGTTGGTGGTGTAGATAGTGGAGGGTGTAGATGGTCGTGGTGATGGTAGAAGGCGGTGATAGGTGGCAATGATAAGTGGCAATACTAAGGAGGTAGTTGTGGTAGTGTTGGTAGTAATGACGGTGGTAAGAGTAGTAGTGGTAGTGATAGAATTGGTGGTGGTGGTGGTAGTGGTGGTTTTGGTGATGATGGTGTTGATGGTGGTAGTTGTAGTGGTAGGTGGTGGTGGTAGGCTAGTGGTTGTAGTAAATGGTGGTAGGTGGCTGTGGTAGTGGGTGGTGGTGGAGGCAGGTAGTAGTAGGTTGTAGTGGTAATAGTGGTGGAGGTAAGTGGTGGTGGTAAGTGTTGGTTTATGGTAGGTGATAGTAGTAGTGATTGGTGATGGTGGTGGTAATGTTGGTGGTAGTAATGGTAGGGGGTGATAGTAATGGTAAGCGTGGTGTTAGTAGTGGTGGCAGTAGTGGTAGGTGGTTGAGGCAGGTGGTTGTGGTGATTGTGGTAGGTGGTGATAATAGCGGTGGTGGTGGTGGTAGTTGTGGTAAGTGGTGGAGGCAGGTGATGTTGGTAGTAGTAGGTGGTGGTAGTAGTGGCTCTTCCTATGACGTCGATACGCCATGGTGTGCAAGAAAGGGGGCTTCATATGCACGAGGCATGATGAATTAAGGGATCTCACAGCAAATTTGTTGAAGGAAATCTGCCGTGATGTCAGGGTAGAACCTACCCTCCTTCCATTGGACGGTGAGAATTTCCAACATAGGACTTCAAACACATCCAACGAAGCCCGTGTTGACGTCAGTGCTTGAGGATTCTGGACGCGGGGACAGCGAGCCTTCTTCGACATCAGGATTTTTTATCCCATGGCCGCATAGCACTGTAACTCAGCTCTCGATGCTGCACACAGGTGGAACAAAAACGACAAGATAAGGGCATACTGGGAGACTATTCAGAACGTTGATCAAGGCAGCTTCACTCCCCTAGTGTTCACAACCACTGGTGGGATGGGAACAAGTGCAAGATGCTTCTACGCCAGACTCGCATAGGTGCTATCCGAACAGAAGCAGCAGCCCAGAAGTTATGTTGCAGCCTAGATGAGATGTCGATTGTCCTTCTCTCTCCTTAGGTCGGCTTTGCTCTGCCTCAGGAACGAGAGCATCGGCCCCAAAGCCGACAACAGTTGTAGATATTAACTATGAGGATAAGCCACTGAATGCCGCATAGATCTGCCGCTCAACTAACTCAACACAGCTAGGATAGCTACTTTTGTATTAGGATATTTAATTTTAAGGCAATAAAATGGCGGCAAAGGTGTGGCTATTGGGGAAGGCTGGAGGTCACCTTAAAAAAAAAGTGATCGAGGTAGGTGGTGGTAGTAGTGGTAGGTGATGGAGGTAGGTGGTGGTAGTGGTAGTTATAGGTGGTGGTAGCAGTGGTAGGTGGTGGTAATAGTAAATGGTGGTAGTAGTGGTAAGTGGTGGAGGTAGCTGTGGTAGTGGTAAATGGTGGTAGTAGTGGTAGGTGGTGGCGGTCGGTGTGCTTATCATAAGTGATTAATGAGACATTTCACTTTTCAATTACCCTATTACCTCCCACACTCTTTTTTTGTCTATGTCTCACTTTCTGTCCTGTTCATAATTATTATTATAATTGTTATTCTCTCTCTCTCTCTCTCTCTCTCTCTCTCTCTCTCTCTCTCTCTCTCTCTCTCTTCGACACTGACAAACCTCCTCCATTACAATACACAAAGACAACTCATAAGATATTCTCTTTTCAATCACTTCATCCAGCACCACCAAGAGAATTACTGCTCTTCCACTCTCTTAGCGACACTTAACGTCAGTTGCCGTGTCAGAGTTAATGCAATGGGTCGGTATAACACGTGTTGCATGTCTCGGTGGGGTGAGTCGCCACACACAGGTAATACTTATGGCTTATTTATATGTATAAATAATGAAGGGGCACGTCTGTTATTGTTGCAGGTAGTAAGGAATACGTAAAACGTCTGGAAATGGTTATTATAATTTTGGTTAATGCTTAAGTAATTGAAGAAAATAAATATATACAGTATATTAACACTAAATTAAATGTATTAAATTGGATTTATAAGGATTGTAGATACGCGTAAGACCACAGAACTCGAAGTAAAAGTAGAAAGAAATGAAAATAGATTATAAAACACCCTACCAATAGCTTTATAAACCCCAAGGGAAAAGTAGAACGCCTTGAAATAGATTCATAAGGCCACAGGGTCTAGGCAGAACTCCTGGATATAGATTTACAAATTTTATAGAGAATATATATAATGCCTGGAAATGGGCCCATAAAATTCAAGGAGATTGCGAAAAATAAAAATAAGAAAAAAAAAGTCGAAATCTGAAAAAATTATGTCTGGAAACTCGAGGGCATGTGTACATAAGAACATAAGAACATAAGAAAATAAGGAGTCTGCAATAGGTCGGTTGGCCTGTGCAATGGTCATGGAGACATTGGGTGGTGTGATATTCACGTGGTGTAGTAACTCGTCCTCGGATGTTGATATGAGGGACCTCACGTGGTCATGGAGACATCTGGTGGTGTGGTGTTTAAGTAGCGTGGTAACTCGTCCTCGGGTGTTGATATGAAGGACCTCACGTGGTCATGGAGACATCGGATGGTGTGGTGTTCATGTGGTGTAGTAACTCGTCCTCGGGTGTTGATATGAAGAACCTCACGTGGTCATGGAAACATCGGATGGTGTGGTGGTCACGTGGTGTAGTAAGTCTTCCTCGGGTGTTGATATGAAGGACCTCACGTGTTCATAGAAATACCAGGTGGTGTGACGTTCATGTGGTACAGTGACTCGTTTTTGGGTGTTGATATGAAGGACCTCACGTGGTAATGGGGACACCGTGTGGTGTGGGGTGGTGTCACAGTACCTCACTCTGCTCGGTGATGTTATGTTATCTCGTAGTCAGGTGCGTAGCCGGCCGGCCCTCTGTTGTTCCCAGGGTGGACGGATTAGCACCTCCTGTTCAGAAGATGGTGGTTAGTTCCCAGGGGTGCTTATCTCACTGGTGGGTCGCGGCTTTCACTGGCACTGTCAAGTGCTGAATTCACTGGCTTAAACACTTTTCATCACTGTTCAACACTGATCCCACTTCTTTCCGAAACGTAAATGTGACTTTTGATTATGTAGATTTCCCGGTGATGAGGATGGGTCGGGAGAGGGACTCAGGGTATGGGCCGAACATTGGCCAAGCAGGGCCGCTGCGCAGAGGGAGCAGAGCCTGAATAGGTCTTGACCCAGCCACTGTTCGATATTATATGTGTGTTTGTGTGCGTGTGTGTGTTAATGTATGTGTGTGTGTGTGTGTGTGAGTATCCTAATGTAAATTTTTAAGACAAAGTGGCTCTTTTTTCTGGGTCATTATGCTCACACTTGACACCATGGTCCGTCTGATTGTACCACACACCTCAATATCCAATAATTATTTGCATACCACATCAGTCTTCCACTTAACATCTGCTGGTTCACAAATAGGGTGGTGGACGAGTGGAACAAGCTTAGCAACTTTGTAGTAAGTGCTGGAACTCTGGAAAGTTTCAAAAGGAGGCTAGATAGATTCATGGATGATAGAGAGTGGTAGTAACTCTCGACAGGAGCTGGTCATTGACCACCTCGATTATGCAGTTCTGTTCTGGTGCCCTTATTATAGAATGGACATCAATTCACTAGAGTCGGTGCAGCGAAGAATGACGAAAATTATTCCGGGACTTAGAAACCTTCCATATCAGGATAGGTTAAAGAAACTAAACTTGCATTCCCTAGAAAGACGAAGAGTGCGGGGAGATATGATAGAAGTATTTAAGTTGGTGAAAGGAATCAATAAAGGGGATATAGATAAATTTCTTATAATATCCGAGCAGGATAGGACTCGAAGCAACGGATTTAAGTTGGATAAGTTTAGGTTTAGGAGGGAGATAGGAAGGAACTGGTTCACAAATAGGGTGGTGGACGAGTGGAATAAGCTTAGCAACTATGTAGTTAGTGCTGGAACGCTGGAAAGTTTCAAAAGGAGACTGGATAGATTCATGGATGATAGACAATGGTAGTAACTCTCGGCAGGAGCTGCCATGCACAGGCCAACCGGCCTATTGCAGACTCCTTATTTTCTTATGTTCTTATATTCTTATAACAACACCCGAGGACGATTACTACATCACGTGAACACCTCACCACCTGGTGTCTCCATGACCAGCCCAGGCCCGGGCCATCAACTGTAAACTATAATAATTTGTATGGTCAATCATTGTTCCTTCTTCTTTCAGTAATGAAAGCTTCTGTTAAACGACCCACCCACCCCATGTCTTTGTATGTAATAAGTCATTATTGTCTAATGTATATTTTCAGCCTTCGGGCTGCCGAACTTTTTCAATAAACCGTTAATTATTATTATTATTTACACACACACACACACAGCCACACACACACACACAGCCACACCGAAGGGTCAAGACGTCAAGACGTACCTGGCGCTCCTCTCGGAGCAGCCAGGTCAACTGTTATGTTGGCCCATACCAACTCCCTCCCCTGAACCCTCCTCCCCACCGGAATATCAACAAGTTCACGCCAGAAGTTACTATTTCATTTAGGAAAGAAATGGAACCAGTGTTAAACAGAGGTGAACAGTGGTGAACAGTGCTTAAGTCAGTGAGAACAACTCAACAGTAACAGTGGTACCCAAGTTGACCTTTCACACAGTGAGGTCCCAGGTACCCAGTGATAACGGCCTGTGAGACCCAACTACCAGCGATGTGTTAATCCGTCTACGATAGGAAGGCCTGGAACCACACCTCACTCATATAACACCATCTGTGAGGGAATTACTACACCATGTGAGGCCCCTCATAACACCATATGTGAAGGAGTTACTACACCACGTGAGGCCCTCATAACACCATCTGTGAGGGAATTACTACACCACGTGAGGCCCCTCATAACACCATCTGTGAGGGAATTACTACACCACGTGAGGCCCCTCATAACACCATCTGTGAGGGAATTACTACACCACGTGAGGCCCTCATAACACCATCTGTGAGGAATTACTACACCACGCTACACCACGTGAGGCCCCTCATAACACCATCTGTGAGGGAATTACTACACCACGTGAGGCCCCTCATAACACCATCTGTGAGGGAACTACTACACCACGTGAGGTCCACCATCCTACTACACCATCTGGGAGGGAGTTACTACACTACGTTTTTGCTGTTCAACACCTACATTAATCTGTATGTTCACTGTATGTTCCTTTACCTTTCTCTAATGAAGGCTTTTGTTAAACCACCAATGTATGTAATAAGTCATTTATGTCCAATGTATATTTTCAGCCTTCGGGCTGCAGAACTTTTTCAATAAACCGTTAATTATTATTATTATTATTATTATTATTACACACACACACACACATACACACTTATCAACTACCAGTGAGACAAGACGTGCCCTGAAGGCGCTCCCAGATTCAGCAGCCAGGACGAGTCTGCTTGGCTACCCCCCCTCTCCCCCTGCTATATCCCAACCCTCTACCAGCCTTACTAGACCGGGATTTACTCAGCAAAACATTCAAGTGATCAGTGAACGATTGACTATCAAACAGTGTTCCTATAGTGCACTCCAAGGAAAAGCACAAAAACACAGCGTTGTAATACTGAGTGTGACTGGATCTGACCTAACCTGACCTGACCTCACGGCTGCAACTAACCTAACCTGAAGGATAACATAAGAACATAAGAAAATAAGGAGTCTGCCATAGGCCGGTTGGCCTGTGCATGGCAGCTCCTGTCGAGAGTTACTACCACTCTCTATCATCGATGAATCTAGCCTCCTTTTGAAATTTCCAGCGTTCCAGCACTTACTACAAAGTTGCTAAGCTTGTTCCACTCGTCCACCACCCTATTTGTGAACCAGTTCCTTCCTATCTCCCCCCTAAACCTAAACTTATCCAACTTAAATCCGTTGCTACAAGTCCTATCCTGCTCGGATATTATAAGAACTTTATTGATTCCTTTCACCCATTTAAATACTTCTATCATTTCTCCCCGCATTCTTCGTCTTTCTAGGGAATGCAAGTTTAGTTTCTTTAACTTATCTTATATGGAAGGTTTCTAAGTCCTGGATTCATTTTCGTCATTCTTCGCTGCACCGACTCCAGTGAATTGATATCCATTCTATAATAAGGGCATCAGAACTGAACCGCATAATCGAGGTGTGGCCTGACTAACGCAAGATACAGTTGCAATAAGACCTCTGCACTCTTATTACTTACACTTCTAGATATAAAACCTAATACTCTGTTTGCCTTATTTAGAACATTAACGCACTGTTTTCTAGGCCGTAGGTCCGGGTTTACAAGTACCGTTAAGTCTCTTTCACACCTGCATTGCCCCAAGCTACTGACCTGGCCATGTGGCCACACACCTGCCCAACCGCATCCAGCCCATAAGAGCACGAACTATAAGAACAGCCCAGTCCCAACCATTATAAAAATTATCAACACCTAATTATTATATATCATATTTGTATCACTTATGTTACTTGTACATCATTTGTAAATCAAGAGACCCATTCCCCAATTATGTAATTGTATATTTTCAGCCTTCCGGCTGCCATGCTCTTTCAATAAACCGTTAATTATTATTATTTATTATTATTACACACACACACACACACACACTCTAAGAAAATTATTTATCACACCTACACAGACACTCCTACTACTCTTCTGTCACTCAGAGTCGAGTATGACGACTAACCAGGTATGATACAATAATAAGACTTATTAACGTTTCTCTGCCTCAGGATGCAGTCGGGCTAACTCCAAAGTATTGATACCTTCTCGCGTGGTACTCCTCCAAGCGTTAGGGTGTGGAGTGATAGTCTCCCATGTTTGTCTTATGACTATTATTCTATTATTCTACCTTTTACGTTGCCCGCCAGCGTTACGTTTACCATTCGTTAGGTGACTGTAAAATAGCTGCTTTGGCAGTCTATTGTCATCCATGCGGGTAACATGGCCAGTCCAACGTAGTTTTTCATGGATAGTGGTAGCCTCGATGCACCTACAGTTGGTGTCGGCGAGAATACTGGCATTTACTCTTATATTCTCATAGAACTCGAAGGATGGCTCGTAGACTACTACGATGGTGAAAATTTTCAAGTTCCTTGAGCTGACTCTTGTATGTGATCCATGATTCGCTGCCATATAGGAGGATGGGGAGGACCACTGCTTCATACACATTAGAGAAATGGGTTGGGCAGACTGAAAGAGAATCTGAGTGTTACGTACATTCACCTAAAAGCCGACACCTTTGTTCCTACCTGGAGTCAACTATGTTGAAAAGTCATTTCATCCGTTACTGGATGTCCACCCCACCAGCTAAATTGGCACTGGAACGAGTAAAGAAGGAGTCCAAATAGATGGAAAAGAGAGTTGGTGCCAGTACACATTCATGTTGTACCCCCGTTTGGATGGGGAAGAACTCAAACTGGGTGCCGTTGTGGAGGACACCGCCGCTCATGCCATCGATGAGTTACTTCACAATGGCAATGCATTTTGGTGGGTAGGGACAACGACTGAGGGTCCGCCAGATAGCTTCCCCTTTGACCGAATTGAAGGCCATAATAAGGTCGAAAAAAGCCATTTTCAAGTCACGGCGCTGGTCTAAAGCCACATTCATAGTCTGGGGGTAAGTTTCCGCCTAAGGAATAAGTCTGTTTAGGAGGACTCGGGGCATAATCTTGCCAGCTACAGACAGCAGTGAGATCCCGGGGTAGTTACCACAGTCTGGCCGGTCTCCCTTATACTTATAAATATTATATAGATATTGACGATCGAAGCGTCTTTAAGATCTTGAGGGATTTCCTCACCAGGAGAGAGTGAAGACGTTTGATAAGCAGAGGTCCTCCTGCTCTATACAACTCGGCTGGAGTTCCATGTGGCCCTTTGGCTTTGTTATTTTTCATCTACTTTAAGGCAGTAGCTACCTCATCCAGGGATGGAGGATAGCTGAGGTGGGTTAGCCATAGGACTTTTGGCTCTCCCTTTTCCTGACCCGTTGGTGCAGGTAGTTGCAACTGCTGGGGAGAGGGAGAGATGCAATGGTCTGCCGATAGCCTAGTTTGTTAGGTTTCGCTTTAGTATCTTGTCCATCTTTCAATGCCTTTATCCGCCTGTGCAGTCGTTGGGTTCGCCCCATTTTGGTCACCTCTTCCGCCTATTCCACCATTGGAGTCTTACTGGAGCTCTGTTAGCATATATGCCTGATGCGGGGCTCCACCGCAGAGTTTTCGTTTGGGGTTTACTCCCGTAGCTTTATACCTACCAAGATTAATCGACAAGGCAGCAGGGCAGTGGTTGGTAGGCACCAGGGCATTCTCACATGCCAATGGTCCTATGTGCAGTCCCTCTGGGGACCACTGCTGCTCCGAGATCCTCTACTGGTCTAGCCTGGAGCCTCTAGACACCCAGTTACCATGTGTTGCCACGAGGAGGCACAGCAGGAGAATGGATGGCGAAGAGGCTGTGTACTGGCATGGGGAAACTTACGCAGGGATGCTTCCCTGTTCACCACTAGGGCTAGCCAGCTGTGGTAGCTGAAAGTAAGAGGAAGCAAGCAGTGCCTGTATCTTAACACTAACATAATGCTGTCACACTTGATGAATTACACTACCCTGTGTGTGTGTGTGTGTGTGCGCTCGTGCACACACACACACACACACACACACACAACAGTGTTCTGACCTCACTAGGGGAAAGGTCACGGCTATGTGTGGTCTGGGGTGTGCGAATTTGTTGACCAAACTGGAGTGGTCCATGGAAGAATTGGTGAGGGTCAAGGAAGAAATTGAGAGGGCCATGTTGGAGAACCTGAAATTAAAGGAAGAGATGGCGAGGATAAAAGGGGAGGCGGGACAGGGAAAGCCAGTGTCTGACGAAAACTCAAGCGAGTGGAAGGTTGTGAGGAGAGGGAAGACCAAGCTGGTGGTGAAGAAATACACCAAGGATATGACAACAACGACAACAACAGCTAAGTGTACCAACTAGTTCAGTCCCTTGATAGACGAATTGCACGTTAGTACAGTCAGGGACAGGGCTGACAAGGAAGGTATAAAAACTTTAATTGTTGGTGACTTACAGGTAAGGTACTTGGACAGGGCCTTTTGTGGTAAAAACAAAAATAGGATGAGGGTGTGTTTGCCAGGAGCTGGGGTGGGGGATATAATTGACAGGATGGACATTGGACAATATCTTGTCTGGTAATGGGAACAAACCCATTATCTGCCTCAGTGGAGAAGGAAATGATATTGGCCGGTGTAGGAGCGAGGAGCTTCTTGATAAGCTCAAGGCAGCTATAGATCATATTAGGTCTAAGGGAGGGATCCCTATCATATGCTGTGTCCTGCCTAGAAGGAGAGTTGGCAGTGAATGGTTGTCAAGGGTGGTTGGTGTCAACGACCGTCTTGACAGATATTACAAGTCAATATCAGTCCCATTCATTGACAACTGGGACAACTTCTACGGCAGAAGGGACCTTTATGCTAGGGATGGGGTGCACCTGTCTCGTAATGGGGTGGCAACCCTGGCTGGGTCTCTAGAGGGGGCAGTTCAAAGGATATTGAAGTCTTTAAACTGCTAGGGGAACATATGGGCACGGGGGCGGGAGAAACTGCAGTGGGAACGGATAAGCAAAGAAAAGATTACAGGGAAATAGTGTTAGGAATGATGACAAAACTAAATTAAACAGGGAGTTTAAAACTAAGCGCGGTAAAGGGAGGACTCAGAACACGACTAACTTAAATATCTACTACGTGAACAGTAGAAGTATTAGAAACAAACTGGATGATATTAGGGCCTTGGTATGTACCGAAAAAATCGATATAATAGCATTCACTGAAACATGGATCAACCTAGACTCACTTGAGTTGCCGGTCGAATAACAAATTGCGGGTTACAAATTGTTCCATACCGATAGGCAGACCAGGAAAGGAGGCGGAGTAGCAATCTATGTTAGGCATAATCTGAAGTGTGAAATAAATAAGGAAATAAAAACTGAGCGGAATACAGAAACAATTTGGATAGAATTAATCGACGGTAGGGAAAAATTAATCACAGGAGTAATATATAGACCTCCCAATCTTGATAGAGTCAATGAGCGACTTTTCTGGGATGAAATGCGCAGGACTTCCATTCACAACAAAGTCTGTATAGTAGGTGACTTTAACCTTGGCCAAATAGATTGGACTGACCTTACGGGTAACTCAGAATCAGAGGATTTTCTCGAGACGATTCAGGACTGTTTCCTAAGTCAACATATTACCGAACCCACCCGGGGTAATAATATACTCGATTTAGTTCTGTCGAACAGAGAAAACCTCATTAGCAATGTCGAGGTAGGGAACGAACTTGCAAACAGCGATCACAAAGAAATTAGATTCCAGTTAGATTTTCAGGGCAGACGTAAGGAAAATTCCGCTAAAGTACCAGATTTCAGAAGGGCAAACTTTGACAGCTGAGAGAGGGGGTGTCGCACTTGGCCGTGAACCTGACAGATGACTCCGACCTGATAACGAGATCTGAGATTGCCGAGTTCCACGACAATTTAAATAATGAGTTACTTAATGCACAAAGGCAGAACATACCATACAAAAATCTCAGATCAGACAAAAATGACCCTAAATGGATAAACAAATATTTAAAGACCATCATTGGCCAAAGGAAGGCTATAGGTAGAAGGATAAAGCGTGGCGAAATTTACCTCCAGGATATTTTTAAGATATAGGCGAGTAGGGTTAAAACCGAGATAAGGAAAGCAAAGAGGAATAATGAACTGAAGATAGCAAGGGAGGCGAAGACAAACCACATAGGATTCTATCAAATGTATCAAACTAAAACACGAGAAAAGATTGGACCAATATGGTCAGATACCGGCGAGCTCACTGATAACGACGGAGAAATGAGCAATAATTTGAATAAATATTTTTCAACAGTTTTCACCACCGAAAATTTAAACATGATACCCGAGGCACCGACTCTATTCAGAGATAGTGAAGAAAAGAAATTAAGCGAGATAGTAGTGACTAGTAACGATGTTAGTAAGCAAATAGACAAACTAAAGCCTAATAAGTCACCTGGTCCCAATGAGATATTTGCCAGAGTATTAAAGGAATGTTGTTTAACATGTCCTTAAAAACAGGTGTAGTACCAGAATCCTGGAGGATAGCGAATGTAATACCGTTTTTCAAGAAGGGGGATAAATCACTATCCTCTAACTACTGCCCAATCAGTCTAACATCAATAGTAGGCAAATTACTGGAAGCAATCATTTCAAACTCTACGTATTCGAAATCACCTGGAGAAGCACAGATTGATCAATGATTCCCAACATGGCTTCACAAGCTGAAGTTCTTGTCTAACTAATCTGTTAACATTCTTTTCATCAGTTTTCGAATCGATGGACGAGGGGCACAATTATGATGTGGTATATCTCGACTTTAGCAAAGCCTTCGACAGAGTCCCCAACGAAAGACTAATTAGAAAGGTAGAAGCACATGGCATCAAAGGTAACATCCTTAAATGGATTAGGGCGTGGTTACAGGACAGGAAACAGCGAGTGAGCATTAAAGGCACTAAGTCCCATTTTAGCAACGTCACAAGTGGAGTTCCCCAAGGCTCAGTACTTGGACCATTATTATTTATTATATTCATAAACGACATAGATATCGGCATAGATAGCAACATAAGTAAATTTCATGATGACACTAAAATACGATGTGTTATTAAATCTGACGAAGACTCCGCAAAACTACAGGAAGATCTAAAAAAAAATTTCGAATGGTCTGAAAAATGGCAGATGAAATTCAACGTTGACAAATGTAAAGTACTCAGTATAGGAGATGTAAACAGGGAAACCAGACACCAGATGAACAACGATGCCATAGAGAAATCCGACTGCGAGAGAGAGATTTAGGAGTAATGATAAGTAGGAACCTTAAGCCAAGTAAACAATGTGTTTTTGCTCGTAACAAGGCTAATAAAGTACTTGGGTTCATACAAAGGAGTGTTAGTTACAAGACTAGCGAGGTCATCCTAAAACTGTATCTTGCGCTTGTGAGACCACACATGGATTACGTAGTGCATTTCTGGTCACCGTTTTACAGAATGGATATAGAATCCTTGGAAAGAATTCAGAGGAGAATGACAAGACTAATCCCGGGCATTAGGAACCTTGAGTATAGAGACAGGTTAAAGCATCTTAATTTGCACTCCCTCAAGAGAGGAAGAGCGAGGGGCGACCTGATAGAGGTGTATAAGTGGAAGTCAGGGCTAAACAAAGGGGTCATTACAAAGGTACTCAAACTATCCAACCAGTCGAGGACGTAGTGTTGAAGTGTGTGGCTATATGTCAGGCCACACACTTTACATTTAGTCTTGTTTACATCTGCTTGAGGAACATACTGCCAGAGGTACTTATATCCTAACCTTAATCTAGTGGTTACAACATCCTGTAATCTAGTGATCCTGTTACTTGCTACATATACATGTTTCACTTGATACATCTCATCATGGTAAACTATGGATCGACTTGTCTACTTGCGTCAAATTCATCAATATTCTTTCCTAATTACAGTTTTAAGGGTTCTTTTTGACAGACCCCAAATTGTATTCTACGGTGTCTTTGTGAGACGCGAGTTTGGCGAGGGCATCAACTCTGTCATGTTTTATGAGGCCTATGTGAGAGGGGATCCAGAACAGTCTGACCTTGACACCCCGGTCAACAAGGTACGCTAATTTGTGTCTGGCTTCAGAGACAAGAGCGTGACAACTTGAGTTGAGGGTGTCAAGGACAAGTAGTGAGGATAGACAGTCAGTGATGATGAGACTGTCAGTGACAGTGGTTTCAATGAATTTAATAGCTGTGAGTATGGCAACTAATTCAGTTTGTAGAGTGGATGCCCAGTAGTTAATTCTAACTCCTTTCTCGATTATATTACCGTCAGGTTGAGTCACAACAATAGCGCTTCCCGCCCTCCCACAGGCGGTGTTAAGAGATCCATCAGTGTAGATGGTCTGTGTGATATTATCATCAGTCTGTAGAGTGTGTGTGTATATGTTCAAGAGCTCTCACTTTGGCAGTGTGTTGGAGATAAATAATTTGTATAATTGATTTTTTAGGCTTGTCGGTATTGTGATATCGAAGTGAACTGTCCGCCAGGTTGGCAGGAAGCGCTGTTGTGTCTCAACTTTGCACAGGTGGTCTCTAGTCCAAACATCTTCATATGTGTAGCTGTAGTTTGGATCCATTTAGACTCACCAGTCCCATGGTTCATATATTCTAGCAATTTTAAGGAAACAATGTTATCAGGATCACCACGCAGAAGCCTCAGGGCTATTATGAGGTTGACTTCAATTATTATATCTTTAACACTGGGTATACCTAGTTCTTTCCTCATATTAAGTACTTTAGTGCTCATGGGACATCCTCGGATAATTCTGAGGGCTTTATTTTGCATTTTCTCGAGCTTGTCAACGCCTTTCCTGTCACGAAGGACCAGGGCTGGTGCATGGTAATCTATCAGAGATCTTATATAGCCTAGGTACATTGTTTTAACAATTCTAATTGTTACCGCCACAGTAAGATAAGCTAGAAGAGAGAAAAAGAGAGGGATAACCATAATAAGATAAACTAGGCGAGAGAGAGAGAGAGAGAGAGAGAGAAGGGATGAGATAAGGGATATAGTGTTGACAACTAATTTGCTGACCAATCTGCTGAGGTGTTTCAATACGAAAACATATGGCCCTCGCCTCCGGGCTGAGATTGCCCTCCAGGGTAGTCTACTGATTTCTACAGGACAGACAACACGTTGGTTCAGACCACTAGACCCTAAAACGTGAGTGATCGTGAAGTATTAGAATCTGCTAAGAAACTCTAAATAACTTTAATAAGTATATTTGTGTACTGCAATTTGATCATATTATACCAATTGTCTCCTGTATCAATAGTTATAACATGCGAGTTATATTTAAGATGTTAACAGGCTATGTACTCTATATTGATTGTATTTCATACTATGTGTCCTGAGATAACAGCATTTGTTATATGAGAAATGTTCTTTAACAGGTTTTGACCGAATTATATGGTACGCGTCAACGTTGAGGGTTTATTTCTCCAGCAACAAACCAATAACGCTCCTATGAGCGTTAACACTAATATTAGCATCATAATGTGGGCTGTACCCGCTACACTTCTAAGAGGTCTCAGTCTGTCAGTACATTGGCGGGTTAGCTGTTGTATGGCAGGTATGGTACAAGTGACGGAGACATCAAGATATTTAAAAGAAGATTAGAAGAAACATAGTCAATAGTGTTGTTACCTATCATGAACTTGGCGGGGCCGCGTTTGCAGTTACCAGCTTGTTTGTTGAACACCTTAGTTTTCTCAGTGGAGATAATAATACCGAGGTTCTCACAGGCTGCGTGGCCATGTGTTTGGGCTGTGGTTTGATATCGAACTATCTCTCTTGTTAACACTTGCCTGAATGAGTGTAGGTTAGTCGCTGGTAACTTTGATGATGCTGGGTGAGATATTAGGTAATCTCACGGCATGTCACCTTTGATACAGTCGTAGATTGGTTGATAGTTGAATCGTTACAGCCGCACTTGGTTGCACTTGTAGTTATTTTAGCTTGTAAGTTACACAAGAGCACACAGGTTCTGTTATCTTCACTTGTTGTTCCTTGGTTTAATGTAAACACACGTGGTGATTTTCTAGTTATATTGGATAGTCTGATAGTTACAAGGTAGCTTGTTGACAGACTACTGAGCATTAGCTATTAGCTTGTAATTAGCTGATATAATTAGAGAGAGATTCAGCCTGGGGAGCTAAGCTCACAACACGTCTCTTTGGTACGGTGTCTGGCTGTGTACTGGCGATAACTGTGGGAAAATGTATGAACTAGCTGACCTCTCTTCGTCTGGTTGTTGGGGAAAATCTATACGTTAACACAGACATAAAATCTATACAGGCCTACTCTCACACGGAGGGCTGAGAATGTGTGTGAAACAAACAAACTGTCCACCTTAGGAGGGGTAACAGAACAATGCTTAGTGTATCTGTATGCTCAATAGTCTGGGTGATAGAATGTATATAATGAATATATATCCTTAGCCCATATTTATATAATATTAATTGATAGCGGCTAGAAGATATGGTTCAGGGTGGTTTGCATTTCACGATGAGTTTTAGTATGTATAAGAATATCATCAGCATAGCTGATTGTGATATTGCTGGGGTTGTCTGGTATTAAATTTAATAATGCATTCTGGACCTTGAGGGGTACCAAGTTGCATATCTTTAACTTAACTTTTGTAACCCTGAAACAGTGCAGGAACCCTTCTGTTGGTTAGGTAACCACTTATCCAGTGTAACAGCCTACCTCCTGTATCCATTTTGGCTAGTTCGTACAATATCAGTTGTCTATTGGCAATATCAAATGCAGCTTTTAGGTCAAGAAAGGTGATGTATCTGTGCCTTTCATCACCATGCACAGTTAGGAATGTGGTAATGCAATTATGTACACCTTTACCATGGGTGAAGCCATTCATGTTAGGAGACATCCTCTAAAAGGTTTTACAAAGGCAGCTGGTTAGTGATAGGGGACGAAAAGCATCAGGCTGTCCCGGTTTCGGTATTGGTACAACAATACTGCTGGTCCATGATGTGGGTAGTCGGCCTTCGGCATGACTCATATTGTACAATACCAATAATGGATTGCCCGGCACACGCCTTAGTAGTCTAACGATGTTGTAGGTGACTCCGTCCTCTCCAGGGGAAGTAGGCCTATTAAGATTGTATCCACTTTTTTGCACTTAGTAATTATATCAGTTTTCATGTATAGAACCAAATACACAATGTGCTTGAATACTTCTCACTCAAATGTGAATAACAAAGTGTGCGGCCACACATACTGCCTCACGCACCTGTACTCACGCATTTGTGAATAAGTTACCCTTTATGTATAGAGCTAAACAAATAATGTAATTGAAATACTGTGTAACATTCAGTGCCATAATATCCTGACAACGGAGGTTAATTATTATGACCCGTTGTAAAATCTACTCTGTAATCCTTTTGCGCTGCCTCTCACAGGATGAGTGTGGGGTGCACAATAAAGTACCCGCTCTAAGCGGCAAAATCAAAATAAAAAATCAATGAGGTAACCTCTCGTGAGGTCATGTAATTCACCCCCAAGCGTGATACCCCTGGATTGTTTCAAGATAATCCTCTGATTCTGAATTACCCGTAAGGTCGTTCCAATTTATTAGACACTTATTAACTCTATCAAGATTAGGAGGTCTATATACTGTATTACTCCTTTGATTATTTTTCCCTTATTTATTCCACACTTCACATTATCCCTGACACAGATTGCTACTCCGCCTCTTTCCTTAATCTGCCTATCAGTATGGAATAATTTGTAACCTGCAATTTGGTATTCAACAGGTAACTCACGTGAGACTAAGTTCACCCATGTTTCGGTGAATGCTTGTATATCAATTTTTTCGGTACATACCGACGCCCTATTTTCATCCATTTTGTTTCTCATATTCCTACTGTTTGCTTAGTAGACATTTAAGTTACTCGTGTTCTGAGTCCTCTCTTTGATGCGTTTAGGTTTTAGCTCCATGCCTAATTTAGTTTTGTCATCATTCTTAGCACTATTTCTCTGTAACCTTTCACTTTGCTTACCCTCTCCCACAGCAGTCTCCTCCACCCCCGTACTCAAATGTTCCCCTAGCAGTTTAAAGACTTCGACATCTTTTGAAATGCCCTCTCGAGAGGGCCAGCCAAGGTTGCCATCCCAGCCCTAGACAGATGTACCCCATCCCAAAGTGCTCGCGCTAGTGACCAGAGCAAATGGCCGCCTTGGATCGTTGTGTTGTGGGGGAAGAGGAGCAGAATGTGAGGAAAGACGACCTCCTGGCCACTCTGTTAAGTCAGCTGGAGCAGTAGAGGAGTGAGATGGACGCTCTAAAGGGGGAGAACGGAGCCCTCAGGACTGAACTCCTTCAGGTAGGTGTCCTGCCTAGCAGGACACCTGCGAAGGAGGAGCAGGTGTGGAGAGTGGTTGTTTCTAAGGGGACTAGGGTCAGACTCAGGAAAACTGACAAGAGTGTGGAGTGCAGTTACCCCTACCAGGTGTTGCAGGAACCGAGTCTGTCTAGGTAGAAATTACGGAAGGAAGAGAAAAACTAATTATTGGAGTGATTTACAGGCACCCAAGTCTTGAGAAAGAAGCAGCTCAAACCATATGGCAGGAAATGAGTAAGGCAGCAAAATATAACAACCTGTGCATTATGGGGGATTTCAACTTCAGAAATATTGACTGGGACAACATTGTAGGTGACTATGAATCTGAAGACTTCCTAGATGCATTACAGGACAATGTTTTTAAACAACTAATTACAGAACCAACTAGAGGTGACAATATATTAGACCTATTATTTACAAATAAAGAAAATATTATCAGAGATATCACAGGAGGGGAAGAACTAGGTAACAGTGATCACAGAGAAATCAGGTTCACCCTAAATTGGGAAACGAAAAATAATGACAATATGGTCAGTCTCAAACTTTCGATTGGCGGATTATCAGGGGTTAAGAAGGTACCTAGGTGAGGTCACCTGGGAACAGTCAGGTCAGTCCCAGGTAGGAACAGGTGAGGTCACATGTGACACCATAATTAATCATGACTATAATATATTCACTCGTATACTACATAAAGCACAAGAACAAAATATACCATACAGAAAAATTAGGTCAAATAAGAATGAGCCAAGGTGGATGACCAGAAAACTTAAACATGACATAAGAACAAAGAAAGGAATTTATAAGCAATTAAAGGGAGGGGAGGAGCAGCTCAGAAATAGTTATAATGAACTATCTATGAATGTTAAGAAAAATGTAAGGAAGGCAAAGAGAGACTATGAAATCAGGATAGTAAAAGAATCCAAGGCGAATCCCAAGGGATTTTTCCAGGTATATAGAACAAAGGTCAAGGACAAAGTTGGGCCCTGAGAGTCAGGGAGGGGGGAAGTGATTGATGACAGTGAAGAAATCAGCAAAGCATTGAACAGCTACTTCCTATCAGTTTTCACAGAAGAAATGCACGAGGAAATTCCAGAGGTGGAACTGATATTTAGGGGAAATGAAGAAAAGAAATTAAAGAATATCACTCCCAGAAAAGAGGATATTCTTAAGAGGATAAATAAATTAAAGAAGACAAAATCCCCCTGATGAAATTTTCCCTCGAGTCTTGAAAGATTGTAGGGAACAGATTAGCGGACCCCTCGTAAATTTGTTTACAAAATCATTAGACACGGGAATTGTGCCAGACTTGTGGAAACAGGCAAATATGGTACCCATATTCAAAAAGGGAGACAGAGAATCAGCGTCAAAATACCTGCCGATCAGTTTGAAGTCAGTAGTGGGGAAATTTCTTGAATCAATTATAGCAAATAGCATCCGATCGCATTTAGAGAAAAGCAAATAATCTACGACTCTCAACATGGGCTTACAAAGGGAAAATCTTGTCTAACAAATCTGCTGACGTTTTTTTAGGAAAGTCACAGGGCAGGATGCAAATGCACTACAGGAGGACTTAAATAAACTGCAGGAGTGGTCAAAAAATGGCAAATTAAATTCAACACCAGCAAGTGCAGCGTACTTAATATTGGAGGAACAAATACTGTCAATGTATACAGCATTAACAACATCAACCTAGAGAAGTCGACTTGTGAAAGAGTCTTAGGGGTACTTGTAAGCCCGGACCTATGGCCTAGAAAACAGTGCGTTAATGTCCGAAATAAAGCAAACAGAGTATTAGGTTTTATATCTAGAAGTGTAAGTAATAAGAGTGCAGAGTTCTTATTGCAACTATATCTTGCTCTAGTCAGGCCGCACCTCGATTATGCGTTTCAGTTCTGGTGCCCTTATTATAGAATGGATATCAATTCACTGGAGTCGGTGCAGCGAAGAATGACGAAAATGATTCCGGGACTTGGAAACCTTCCAAATCAAGAGAGGTTAAAGAAACTAAACTTGCATTCCCTAGAAAGACGAAGAGTGCGGGAAGATATGATAAAAGTATTTAAGTGGGTAAAAGGAATCAATAAATGAGATATAGATAAAGTTCTTATAATATCCGAGCAGGATAGGACTCGTAGCAACGGATTTAAGTTGGATAAGTTTAGGTTTAGGAGGGAGATAGGAAGCAACTGGTTCACAAATAGGGTGATGGACGAGTGGAATAAGCTTAGCAACTTTGTAGTAAGTGCTGGAACGCTGGAAAATTTTAAAAGAAGGCTAGATAAATTCATGAATGATAGAGAGTGGTAGTAACTCTCGACAGGAGCTGCCATGCTCAGGCCAACCGGCCTATTGCAGACTCCTTATTTTCTTATGTTTTTATGTTCATATGAATGGGACTGATATTGACTTGCAATAACTGTCTAGGCGGCCGTTGACACCAACTGCCCTTGACAACCATTCATTGCCAACTCTCCTTCTAGGAAGGACACCACATTTTTTTTTCTTTTTTTTTTACAGGAAATATCCTA
>NW_024749779.1:12179382-12188992 GCF_018991925.1 Homarus americanus | reverse complement strand
CCTGTTCATTCAGACTGCCACTAAAGCCTTTGCAAACAAATGTGTATTTATCTTCTTTACGCCTTAGTCTCTTTTAAATATCCACTTAGTTTTCCACTCAGACCTACACTTAGGTCCGTATGCTCACCACATTAGCTCCAGCTACACTTACACATATAAACTTACACGTTATCTTGAGGAATTTCAACTGAGCTTGAACTTTTAATTCACATTTGAACTAATTACTTACAGCTGTACTTAAACACAGAGACTTACACTTGTGGTCAATATTTACAGCAACACTTAAAAGATTTCTGAATTTATTCTTGTACTCATTGATTACAGCGGCACTTAAAAGCGTGGCTACACTTGTACTCATTGATTGCACCTTCACTTTACACATTTGTTCTCTATTATATCAACACTAACACTTGTACATGTATTCATAAATTATAACATTACACTGGTACTTATAAATTAAAGCGGCACTTATAAGATATATTAGAGTTTACACTTGTGTTCAGAGCGCGCGGGGGGGCAGACCCTTATGTACAAGGTGAATTCTGCGATTTCTTCCAGGCTGTTTCGTGAGCCCGCGACCTGTGGTGGGTGGTGTCGTGAACCCCACCTCCCGGAATGTTGAAGACAAGGGCTGCCCCGTCATCCTTTACCCAGGAGAATTGTTCAGGTTCATTGGGTCCTCTTTTTTCCTTGGGGTGGGGGGGTTGGGTGAGGGGCGTAATACTAGACAGCTGGTGGGTGTGTAGTATTTTTGGTGATCAGCTGGTGATTTTGTGGACGACTGGTGATCTTCTGGATTACTGGTGATCTTGAACAGCTGGTGATTAAACCTAGCTGGTGATCTTGGACGATTAATGATATCTGAACGAAAGTCTTCATTGACAGCTGGTAATCGTAGACAGTTGGTATGTCTTAAAACCAGTTGGTGATCGTAGACAGATGGTAGCATTAAACAACGGCGATTATAAACAGCTGACATACTGCAAGGTGTTCCCAAGGGTCAGTCATATCATGGAGGCGGTGATCATGAACACTTTTGTAACACCGTGCCATCGCTATGTTCAAATCAAGGTTTTATTAATGTCGTTGGAATATTATAGGAAACGAGACGACCTTTACATTATACGACTGTCTGTGTGTTTGTTGTTTACTTGGTTAACTCTACTTATGGGTTTTATATGCAAATAAAATTTATTATTATTTTCATGCTTTAAATTACTTCTACGTGACAGAGCATACGTTAAATATTACGTCAGTGGCGAGCTAAGTGACCTAACGTTCAAAATCATTTATATTCCCCGGCCAATATTTTCACCGATTTGAATAACACAAAGTTACTAAGTATTAAACCAAGGTGTGTACAGCATAAAGTAGTGGATGAAAAAGTTGAGGGTAGTATCTGGTTTCCTTTAGCGTCAGGTGTATACAAGGCCAACCAGGTGTAAAGAGTAATAACATACCAGGTGTTGTTACGTGTTGTTACGACAAGGTGAGGGCGTCAGGTATGTATACATGAGTGGGGTGAGGGAGGACAAGTAACAGACGTCCTCTGGTGATGGAGTTGTCTCACTGGTGGTAGTTGTCGTAGATAATTTGTAGTTGTCGTGTGGTAGTCTACTGTTTTGACCTGTGTATTTGTTTTATATGCCTGACTATATATATCTTAATTTATTTATACACACACGCACGCACCACGCACGCACGCACGCACGCACAAACACACACGTACGTAATTTTATATGATCACATAACCGAATTATTCCGTAAATACAGTTATTGACCGAAGTACACCTGTTACCATTACTCAGAGATGAATTAAGATGTTTTATGTTTGAGTGTTGTTTGTGGTAAGTGTCATGTGAAGTGTGAGTGTCTTGTGAGTGTTTTATGAGGAGTGAGTGTCTGGTGTGTCATGTGAAGTGTGAGTGTCTCGTGTGTGTGTCATGTGAGGAGTGAGTGTCTTGTGAGTGTTTTATGAAGAGTGAGTATCTTATGAGTGTTATATGAGGAGTCATTGTCTCGTGTGTATCATGTGAGGAGTGAGTGTTTTGTGAATGTTATATGAGGAGTGAGTGTCTTGTGAATGTTAAATGAGGAGTGAGTGTCTTGCGAGTGTTATATGAGGAGTGAGTGTCTTGTGAGTGTTAAATGATGAGTGAGTGTCTTGCGAGTGTTATATGAGGAATGAGTGTCTTGTGAGTGTTAAATGAGGAGTGAGAGTCTTGTGAGTGTTATGTGAAGAGTGAGTTTCTAGTGAGTGTTAAATGAGGAGTGAGTGTCTTGTAACTGCCATGTGAGGTGTGAGTGTCATGTGAGTATCATGTGAGGAGTGAGTGTGTTGTGAGTATCATGTGATGAGTGAGTGTCTTGTGAGTCTCATGTGAGGAGTGAGTGTCTTCTGAGTGTTATGTGATGAGTGAGTGTCTTGTGAGTATCATGTGAGGATTGAATGTCTTTTGTGTGTCATGTGAGGAGTGAGTGTGTTGTGAGTGTTAAATGAGGAGTGAGTGTCTTATGAGTGTTATATGAGGAGTGAGTGTCTTGTTAATGTCATGTGTAGAGTGAGTGTCTTGTGGGTGTCATGTGAGGAGTGAGTGTCTTGTGGGTGTTAAAACTGGAGTGAGTGTCTTGTGAGTGTCTTGTGAAGAGTGAGTGTCTTTTGAGTGTTAAATGAGGAATGAGTGTCTTGTAAGTATCATATGAGAAGTGAGTGTCATGTGAGTATCATGTGATGAGTGAGTGTCGTGTGAATATCATGTGAGGAGTGAGTGTCTTGTTAATGTCATGTGAAGAGTGAGTGTTTTGTGAGTGTAATGGGAGGAATGAGTGTCTTGTGAGTATCATGTGAGGAGTGAGTGTTTTGTGAGTGTTATGTGAAGAGTGAGTGTCATGTGAGTATCATCTGAGGAGTGAGTGTCTTGTGAGTATCATGTGAGGAGTGAGTGTCTTGTTATTGTCATGTGAAGAGTGAGTGTCTTGTGAGTGTCATGTGTGGAATGTGTGTCTTGTGAGTATTACGTGAGGAGTGAGTGTCTTTTGAGTGTTAAATGAGGAATGAGTGTCTTGTAAGTATCATGTGAGAAGTGAGTGTCATGTGAGTATCATGTGATGAGTGAGTGTCGTGTGAATATCATGTGAGGAGTGAGTGTCTTGTTAATGTCATTTGAAGAGTGAGTGTTTTGTGAGTGTAATGGGAGGAATGAGTGTCTTGTGAGTATCATGTGAGGAGTGAGTGTTTTGTGAGTGTCATGTGAAGAGTGAGTGTCATGTGAGTATCATCTGAGGAGTGAGTGTCTTGTGAGTATCATGTGAGGAGTGAGTGTCTTGTTATTGTCATGTGAAGAGTGAGTGTCTTGTGAGTGTCATGTGTGGAATGTGTGTCTTGTGAGTATGACGTGAGGAGTGAGTGTCATGTGAGTGGTAAATGGGGAGTGAGTGTCTTGTGACTGTCATGTGAGGAGTGAGTGTCTTATGAGTGTCATGTGGGGAGTGAGTGTATTGTGAGTGTTAAATGAGGAGTGAGTGTCTTGTGACTGTCATGTGACGAGTGAGTGGCTTGTGATTGTTAAACGAGGAATGAGTGTCTTGTGTGTGTTAAATGAGGAGTGAGTGTCTTGCAAGTGTTATGTGAGGAGTGAGTGTCATGTGAGTGTTAAATGAGGAGTGAGTGTCTTGCGGATGTTGTTAGAGGAGTGAGTGTCTTATGAGTGGTAAATGAGGAGTGAGTGTCTTGTGAGTGTTATATGGGGAGTAAGTGTCTTATGAGCGTCATGCGAGAAGTGAGACCCTTGTGTATGTCATGTGAACTGTGGGTGTCTTGTGAGTGTTTTATGAAGAGTGAGTGTCTAGTATGTGTCATGTGAGGAGTGAGTGTTTTGTTAATGTTATATGAGGAGTGAGTGCCTTGTGAGTGTTAAATGAGGAGTGAGTGTCTTGTGAGTGTTATATGAGGAGAGAGTGTTTTGTTAATGTGCAGAGTGAGTGTCTTGTGGGTGTCATGTGAGTAGTGTGTGTGTTGTGAGTGTCATGTGATGAGTAAGTGTCTTGTGAGTCTCATGTGAGGAGTGAGTGTCTTCTGAGTGTCATGTGAATAGTGAGTGTCTTGTGAGTGTCATGTGAGGAGTGAGTGTCTTGTGAGTGTTAAATGAGGAGTGAGTGTCTTGTGAGTGTTATATATAATAGTGAGTGTCTTGTTAATGTCATGTGCAGAGTGAGTGTCTTGTGGGTGTCATGTGAGGAGTGAGTGTCTTGTGAGTGTTATATGAGGAGTGAGTGTCTTGTGAGTGTCATGTGAAGAGTGAGTGTCTTGTGAGAGTTATATGAGAAGTGAGTGCTTGTGATTGTCATGTGAAGAATGAGTGTCTTGTGAGTGTTATATGAGAAGTGAGTGTCTTGAGTATGTCGTGTGTCCTATGAGTCGCATATAAGGAATGAGCGTCTTTTAAGTGTTATGTGAGGAGAGAATATCTTTTGAGTGCCTTATGAGTATCTTGAGAATGTTATGTGAGGAGTGAGTTTCGTGTGAGTGTTATGCTTGGAGTTATTGTCTTAGGAGTTTTATCTGAGTGTTTTATGAGGGTTATCCAAGAAATGAGTGCCTTGGGGTTGTCGTGTGATGAATGAGTCTCGTGTGATGAGTGAGTGTCATGTGAATGTCGTGTGATGAATAAACTTTTTTATGAGTGTCATGAGATTAGTAATTTTCTCATGGGTTCCTTTGTAATAGCCCTGTCTTATAGGCAGAAGTATTTAAATAAATGGGTTAATTACATTTGATTTATATACTCCATCACCCTCTATAACTTTCCATTAGCTATGAGGTAGCATGTTCAGAGCACGTGATAAGGTGTGCCCACGGGAAGTCGCGTCACTTAGTGTTGAGCTAAGGCATTAAGTAGCCCGCTCTGGCCACCTCTTGCGGCAGTAGTTTGATATCCTTGACGAGAGGAAGACGTAATTGAGAGCCATCGTGGATGGTTCCGTCTTCCCTCGAGGAAGGTCGTATATTACCGTTCTCCCTCGACGGGTATTACAGGGATTGTCACTCAACACCTCACACCAACCGGACGTATTTAGTAGAGCTATTTATTATAGCCTTCGTCCTCATTCTTACACTCATAGATACAGTGATTAAGTTACGGTGATATACACTTGGAACTGTATATGAGATAGTTTCTTAATAAATAGAGAAACGGACAATTGGGTTTCGCTACTAAAACCCTATATACTTTTACATGTTCCAGCCCCATTAACTCAGAAAGAATCACCGGTTAAAGGGTCAGTTCACCTTGTGAGTGTCTTATGCATACCTTATGAATGTTGTGTGAGGGGTGAGTGCCTTGTGAGAATATTTTGAGTGTCTTTTGAGTGTCATGTGAGGAGTGAGTTTCTTATGAGTATATCGTGTGATGAAAGAGTGTTTTGCGAGTTTCTTAACTGTTGTGTGAAGAGTGAGTGACTGCCCTGCCAGGAGTGAGTAAATGAGTGTCATGTCAGTATGGTATACTTCATGCTTTAGTAAAAAAAAAACGAAAAGGAAGATATGCATAGGCCTAAACTCTTTCGCTTTTAACACTTCATTGTTTTTTTGCGATTTAATATACATGACAATTAACTTTCGCATGGTAGTAAAGGAAAACGATGAAAAATATCGCGTTTTATTCCTGAGGTTTCATTATGCAACTTTTACAATGGAAAGAGCAAACAGTACACAGTAATCCTAATTATGTGCTCATTCCTTAAAAAAAAAAGTCTTATAACGAAACGTCAGGAATAAAACTCAGTCTCTTAGTCGCATTTCATTAACTACCATACTACAAGTTGTCCCCAATGAATAATGTTAACCTTCGTATATAATGCGAAACACATGAAAACTCACACATAAATGCTAACAGACACATACACGCACACACACATACACGAAAACACATACACACAAACCTAACAAATACACCCAAACACACATACACGTAAGCACTTATTTACACTCATTAACAGACTTATAAAAAGATAAAATTTTATAGATGACTAATTAGCATACAGTATACATTAGGGTGTGTCATAGGAGGGAAGATCAGCTAAAACTAATGGCCCATCACTTTTTTGGTAGATTTTAGTGTATATAAACAGAAAATAATTTCAGTTTCAATATTTTGCAACCTTTTGCTAGGTAAATTTTAGCGTGAAATTTATCGAAAATCTAACGTACAGCTGCATTAGTGCATTACAATTAAATAGTGAATATTGCTTTCTGACTTCATTCTTTAACAACCCAACTAACAACATTTTTTTCTGTTTCAGATTCTGATGCATTTATAAGTTGATAATATTTGCGATGGCTGCTTGTGTCAGGACGAGGAACCAAAAATCCAGCCATCTCAGTCACTATCTTGGGTCTGGGAGAGAGCTCCTGAAGTCGGAGTTGCCTACATTGAAAGATGCTTTGAGATACGGTGTTTTAATCAGGCAAATCAATGAAAAGAACCAAAGAACTTACACAAACAAAGACATTGCCAGTGATATGACCAAAGCTGTCTTGTCACAGTACACTCTGGCTAACGCTCAGTTCAAGCCTCCAGTCATAACAAGTCAGAAGAAGATTAGTGAGAGACTGCTAGCCAGTTGGGAAAAGGCAAGAGATATCTCTCTTGGGAGAAGAAAACTTGCAGTTAAGGACAGCTTTGCCAAGCAACTGGACCAGTTATTTGACATAATTACTTGCAAGTGCCCAATTGTTCTCTGTCCTGAGTTTGGATGCGATCGTGACTGTAAATCCGAGGCCCACATTTCCTGTATTTGCAAGCGTGAACTGAAGATTCCTGTGATCGAACTGGCATTTGTCAGCACAGAGAGAAGACTGGCAGTAGGGGCTCTCATGATTTCTAGCCAAGATATTCCGGAGTCCAAGAGGACAGGAGGCTGCCACAGAGATGAAGAGGAGAAGAGTTGCCGAGAAAAGAGACTTGAGTAGAAGGCCCAGGTGAGGTAAAAAAGGCCGATGATTGGAGTCAAGCTGGATTCAGAGTTTAATGATCTCCCCATGGCTGATCCGGAAAAGCTGACCAGGAAAAATGGGTGACTTTGTCCTCAACCCAGAAAATAATGATCCCAAACCTTCCAGGCATAAGATTCGGAAATAGGAAGATATCCCGAGATAGTCGCCAGCATGCGACACCACACTGGTCTCAGAGAAACTGCAGAGATAGCAACAGCTGCCTGATTGACGGTGGCTCTGATAACACCTGATGATGTTCACCCAGTGATAGATCATAACAAAGTAAGAAGAGCTCAGGAGAAACTTGTCAGTAACCTAGAAGAGGAGTTTGATAAGGGGATAAGAGAAAATGGAATCAATTGTTTGTTCTTTGATGGGAGAAGGGATGACACTAAAGTGTTCATGAAAGTTGGAGATTCTGACAAGTTGTTCCCTGCCATGGTGAAGGAGGAACACTACTCCTGCTGCAGTGAACCAGGAGGGAAGTATTGGTGGCATTTCACTCCAGAGAAAGATGACACATCAGAACCAGCCGAAAGATAGTGGCAGATAACATTGTGGAACTGGCTCAGAGAGAGGAACGTAGACCAGACCCTGCAGGCCATTGAGGACAGCACCAACACGAACACAGGGTGGCAAGGGGGGTCATACAGTGGATAGAGCGGAAGATTGGGAGGAAGCTGGTCTGGATTGTTTGTGACCTCCACACCAACGAGTTGCCATTCAGACATCTGATCCAGGAGCTGGATGGCAAGACTCTTTCAAACAACAGATGGTCTGGTCCTCTTGGCAAGATGCTGGACTCTGCCACTGAGTTAGAAATAAATCCGAGCTTGAAAAAATCACAGTTGGCCCTCCACTCGTTGAGCTTGCACATACTGTCATTGGCGACCTCTGAGTACTGACCAGTACTATGGTTACATAGTTTGCAATGCCATCAAACTGAGGTCATGCCTGATAGACTTGCTTACCTGCAGATAAGTCCAGTCTCACATTCTAGAGTGGCTCACAACGGCTCTCAGGTTCTGCAAATTTGGGTCGCTCATCGCAAACTGAAGGGAACCAGCTTCACAACCTGAGACTTATTATCAATTCATCATTGAGTGTCTACTTGCCAAATTGGTTCCGCACCAAAGGTCAAGTCATCGTTCTCCGAGTCGAGGCGTGTTACTCTTCCAGCTTGAGCTCCTGAGGAGTCAGCCAAGGAAGGGTTGTTCGATTGTGGGAACCAGACTGGCCAAGGAATCTTCCTGGTATGCTCATCCCGAGCAGTTCTGCGGGCAATGCTCTGCAGTAAGGATGAGGAGGAGAGAAAGTGGCGAATCAAAAAGATCTTGGATATGGGGAGCTTATATGAGAGGATCTGGGCATGACAGAATCAGTTGGTGACGATTCCTTCAGGTCAGGGAAGACTCCTGAAGTCAATCTAGGTGCCAAGACCTCACTGATCTCATAGATCTGGATAACATCAGGCTGGCAGTGAGCCCACACACCTCTTACCTGCAGCCTCACCAATGTTCAAGTCAGAGCTTTCCTGGACAACCCCATGCGCCAATGTCCCTGCCTGGCCTCTCGCACCCAGAGTATGGGCGTTGTGTACAGCAAGTGAGGCGGGCCAGCAGTCACGTCAGCCACAGCCAGGAGAGGAGAGAGCTACATCGAGCTCAGGTGGCGGTAAGCAGGGGTGATGAGTAGAAAACAGAAGCAAAAGAAAGACATGTTCTCTATGGTGTGCAGCAACACCGGGTCGTAATGGTAAAACCGGTTTTTGTATTTGATGATTTGTTTTTCTAAAGGAATATTAAAATTTAATAAATCAATGTCCAAGATCATTCGTTTCACTATTCTGGATCATTTTCATCCTAATAAATTAACCCTGATACATTGCTTTACTTTAAATAAGCTATTTAGTGGTGTTGGTAAAGGGTAAGAATACTGAATTTTTCATAAGATTTCAAGTTAAAATTTACCTAGCTAAAATGAAAACTTTTCAAATCTGAAGATATCACATGATTCTGCATAGAACTACATCATTAATACCATGGGCCGATTTTTCAAACTCAAAAAAAAAAATTCGCCTCCGTATTTACTAGTATACATGTAATGATTAATAGAGATTTACACTATACTGTAGAATAATAATCAAGATAAAGATATAGATGTGAGTGTTTAAATATTTGCATATACCTATAGCTATAGTGTACTTATCTACAGATAACATAGCACAAAATCATTTAATGCTTTTTTTATTTTATCAACATGACCTCGTTAATACAGGAGGGCAGGAGGTGAAGATCTTCAGTCTCCAGAAGGGGGGTGTGGACGGTTCCTTCCAGTGATGTGTTTCTCAGGTACACCTTCTCCGTTGATGCCGAACCTCTCTACCAGCTCTCCGCCTGTTATAGGGTCAGGTAGGACGAGAGAGAGAGAGAGAGAGAGAGAGAGATCCTTTGTTAGGTGGCTATATGTGGTAAAATATTATTAGTGTGTGTGTGTGTGTGTGTGTGTCTGTGTGTGTGTTTTTTGTGTGTGTAATAATAATAATCAACTTTACTGAAAATATACAGTGGACATGAATGACTTAATACATACAAAGACATAGGGGTGGGGCTTTTG
>NW_024749779.1:12052626-12179282 GCF_018991925.1 Homarus americanus | reverse complement strand
TAGAAGTTTACGTATTGCTTATTACTGAGATATAGCACTATTGTCATTATTGGTGACAGAGCATCATTGGTCATTCATTGACACATAGTACTCTTTTATTACTGTGACACAGCACTATTGTTATTACTGTGACATAGCACTACTGTCATTACTGCATCAAGTATTAGTTCATCACTGTCACATAGCACTATTGTTATTACTGTGACTTAGCACCTATTACTATTACTGTGACATACTACTGTTATTACTGTGAGAGTACCATTGTTATAAGATATTGTACTATTGTTGTTACTGTCAGAGAGCCTATTGTTATTACTGTGAGAGTTCTCATTGTCAAACCCACAAGACATTCACTCTTCACATGACATTCACACCTCATATTACACCTCAACAGCCACCACTCTTCACATGACTTCACAAGAAACTTATTCCCTCATATAACACTCACAATAAACACACTCTTCACGAGACATTCACATGACACTCACCTCACTTGAAACACACGAACACTTAACTTATTTCACCCATAAGACACTCATTCCTCATATAACACTCACCAGACACTCATTCCTCATTTAAGACTCACAAGACACTCACCTCATATAACACTCATAAGACGCCTACTCCTCCTATAACACTCATAAGACACTCACCTCAAATAACACTCACAAGACACTTACTCCTTGCTTGGAAACACACGCACACTAACTCTCATATTTCACCCATAAGACACTCTCCTCATTTAACACTCGCAAGACACTCATTCCTCATATAACACTAAAAGAAACTCACTCTCAAATAACACTCAAAGACACTCACTCTCATATAACTTTCAATAAGACAGTCACCAAATAACACTCATAAACACTCACTCCTCACATGACAGTCACTAGACACTCACCTCACATGACACTCCCAAGACACTCACCTCACATGACATTCATAAGACACTCACCCCACATGACATTCACAAGACACTCACTTCCACATGACACACAAAGACACTCCACCCAAACATGACACTCACTACAAGACACTCACCTTACATGACAGTCACAAAACACTCACTCTTCCATGACAGTCAAAGACACTATTCTTCATATGTCACCTGCACTCACCATTTAATACTGCAAGACACTCACCTCATATAACACTCATAAGACACTCACCTCAAATAGCACTCACCCGACACTCACCTCACATGGCACTCACAAGACACCACCACATGAAATTCACAAGACACTCACTCGTCATATGACACAAGTCACTCACACTTTACATGAAACCTACAAGACATTCATTCTCACATATCAGACACAAGACACTCACTCTTACATGACACTCACAAGACACTCACTCGCTTGGACACACACGAGACAATCACCCTCATATAACACTCAAGACACTCACCTCATTTAACACTCAGCTATCAGTCACCTCATATGTCAAAAACGCCTACCTCATATAACACTCTATAAGTCACTTCCTCATATAACACTCACAAGACACTCAATCCTCACACGTCATGCACAAGACACTCACCTCATTAAACACTCACATAACATTCACTCCTCATTTAACACTCTGCAAGACACTCATTCCTCATATAACACTCAAAAGAAACTCACCTCAAATAACACTCAAAGACACTCACCCTATAACACCACAAGACAGTCACCTCAAATAACACCTATAAGACACCACTCCCTCACATGACATCTACAAGACACTCACTCCTCACATGACAGTCACTAGACACTCACCCCCACGACACTCACAAGACACTCTACCTCACATGACATTCACAAGACACTCACCCCCACATGACATTCACAAGACACTCACTCCACATGACACACACAAGACATTCACCCAAACATGACACTCACAAGACACCTACCCTCATAAGAGTCACAAAACACTCACTCTTCACATGACAGTCACAAGACACCATTCTTCATATGTCACCAGGACACTCACCTCATTTAACACTGGAAGACACTCACCTCATATAACACTCATAAGACACTTCCACCTCAAATAGCACTCACCGACACTCACCTCACATGGCACTCACAAGACACTCACCCCTCACATGAAATTCACAAGACACTCACTCGTCACATGACATTAACAAGTCACTCACACTTTACATGAAACCCACACATTCATCCTCACATATCAGACACAAGACACTCACCTTTACATGACACTACAAGACATTCATTCCTACATGACAGTCACAAGACACTTACTCCTCACACGTTATTCACTAGACACTCACCTCACATGACATACACATGACACTCACTCCTTATATAACACTCATAAGACACTCACCTCAGATAACAATCACAAGAAACCACCTCTCATATAACACACATAAGACACTCCACCTCAATTAACAGTCATAAGAAATTCACACCTCAAAAAACACTCACAAGACACTCACTATTATCTATAAAACACACATAAGACCTTCTCACTTCAACACTCACCAAGACTTTCACCTCATATAACTCTCTGTAGTCACCAATTCTCATTTAACAGTCACAAGACTCTCACTCATTTAACACTCACAAGACACTCACCTCACATGATACTCACAAGACACTACCTCACATGATACTCACAAGACACTTCACTCTCACATGATACTCACATGACACTTACCTCACATGATATAGTTACAAGACACTCAATTCTCATTTAACACTCACAAAAGACACTCACTTTCATATGACACTCACAAGACACTCATCCTCATTTAACACTCACAAGACACTCTCACCTCACCTGACACCCACAAGACACTCACTTTGCACATGATATTAACAAGACATTCACTCGTCATATAACACTCACAAGACACTCACTCCTTATTTAACAATCACAAGACACTCACTCACATGACACACAAAAGGCATTCACCCTCAAATGACACTCAAGACACCACTATTCACATCAGACCTTAGAAGACACTCACTCGTCACATGATACTCACAAGACACTCACTCTCACATGATACTCACATGACACTTACCTCACATGATACAAAAAGACACTCTACTCTATTTAACACTCAAAGACACTCACTCTTCATATGACACTCACAAGACACTCTACCTCATTTAACAATCACAAGACACTCACTCCTCACACTGACACACAAAAAAGGCATTCACTCTCAAATGACACTCACAAGACACTCACTATTCACATGACACTCAGAAGACACTCACTGTCACATGAGACTCACAAGACACTTATTCATCACAAGACACTCACAACACACTCACGCCTCACATGACACCCACAAAACACTCACTCCTCATATAAAATTAACAAAAGACTACCACTACATGACACACATACTAGAGACTCACTCCTCATATAAAACCTATAAATAATTCATACTCTTCATAAAAACTCACAAGACACTACACTCTTCACATGACATACACAAGGGTCCCACTTTTCACATGACGCTCATAAGACACTCATTCCTCACATGACACTTTACAAACACTCACTCTTCACATGACATTAACAAGACACTCACCTCACATGATACTCACAAGACACTCACTCCTCAGATACTCATGACACTATTCTCACATGATAGTTTAACACTCACCCTCATTTAACACTCAAAAGACACTCACTTGATATGACACTCAAGACACCTACCTCATTTAACACTCACAAGACACTCACCCTCACATGACACCCACAAGACACTCACTCTGCACATACATTCACAAGACCTTACTCGGTCATATAACACCCACAAGTCACCTCCACCTATTAACACTCATAAGACACTCACCACATGACACACACAAAGGTATTCACTCATCAAATGACACTCACAAGACACTCACTGCTCACATGATACCACAAGACACTCACTCTTCACATGATACTCACAAGACACTCCTCCTCATGATACTCACATGACACTTACTCTCACATGATAGTTACAAGACACTCACTCTCATTTAACACTCAAAGACACTCACTCTCACATGACATTAACAAGACACTCACCTCACTATGATACTAACAAGACACTCACCCTCAGATGATACTTACATGACACTTACTCCTCACATGATGTTAAAAGGACACCTTACCTCTATTTAACACTCAAAGACACTCACTCTTGATATGACACTCACAAGACTCACCTCACATGACACCCACAAGACACTTACTCTGCACATGACATTAATAAGACCTTACTCGTCATATAACATCATAAGACACTCACCTTCCACATGACACACAAAAGGTATTCACTCCTCAAATGACACTCACAAGACACTCACTGCTCACATGATACTCACAAGACACTCACAGATACTCACACATCACTCACTACATGATACTCACATGACACTTACTCCTCACATGATAGTTACAAGACACTCACTCTCATTTAACACTCAAAAGACACTCACTCTTCATATGACACACCACAAGACACTCACTCCCATTCACACTCACAAGACACTCACCTCACCTGACACCCACAAGACACTCACCTGCACATGACATAACAAGACACTCACTGTCATATAACACTCACAAGACACTCACCTCATTTAACACTCACAAGACACTCCTCCTCACATGACACACAAAGGCATTCACTCCTCAAATACACTCTAAAGACACTCACTGTTTACATGACACTCAGTAGACACTCACTCGTCACATGAGACTCACAAGACACTTATTCATCACAAGACACTCTCACAACACACTCTCGCCTCCATGACACCCACAAACACTTCCTCATATAACATTAACAAAGACTCCACTACATGACACATACTAGAGACTCACCTCATATAAACTCATAACACACTCATTCTTCAAAACTCACAAGACACTCACTCTTCACATGACATACACAAGGTCCCACTTCTCACATGACGCTCATAAGACACTCCACTTCAAGGACACCTCTAAAACACTCACTCTTCACATGACATTAACAAGACACTCCTCCTCATGATACTCACAAGACACTCACCTCAGATGATACTACATGACACTTATCCTCACATGGATAGTTAAAAGACACTCACTCCTATTTAACACCAAAAGACACTCACCTTTTGATATGACACTCACAAGACACTCACCCTCATTTAACACTCTCAAGACACTCACTCACATGACACCCACAAGACACTCCACTGCACATGACATTAACAAGACCCTATCTTATTGCACTCACTAGACACTCACTCCTCATTTGACAATAAGACTCTCACTCCTCATTTTACACTCACAGACACTCACTCCTCACATGACACTCACAAGACACTTACTCCTCCCATGACACTCACAACAAACTCACTCCTCATATAACACTCACAAGACAATCGCTCTTCACATGACATTCACAAAACACTCACTTCTCACATGACAGTCACAAGACACTCACTCATCACATGGTAGTTACAAGACACTCACTCCTCATTTAACACGCGCAAGACACTCATTCTTCACATAACAGTCACAAGACACTCACTCCTCATTAAACACTCACAAGACACTCCTCAAATGACTCCCACAAGACACTCACTCTGCACATGACATTAACAAGACACTCACTGCTCATATAACACTCACAAGACAATCACTCCTCACATAACACGAACGAGACACTCACTCCTCATATAACACTCATAAGACTCTCACTCTTCATGAAACACTCACTAGACTCTCACTCTTCACATGACATACACAAGGGTCTCATTTCTCACACGACGCTCTTAAGACACTTACTCCTCATATAACACTCACAAGACACTCACTCCACCTTTAACACTCACAAGACACTCACTCACATAACACTCACTAGATACTCACTCCTCACATGACGCTCATAAGACACTCACTCCTCATTTAACACTCATAAGACACTCACTCCTCATTTGAAACTCACATGACACTCACTCCTCATTTAACACTCACAAGACACTCATTCCTCATATAACACTCACAAGACACTCACTCCCCACATGACACTCATAAGACACTCACTTCTCATTTAAAACTCACATGACACTCACTCTTAACATGACACTCACAAGACACTCTCTCCTCACATGATACTCACAAGACACTCATTCCTAACATGATACTCACAAGACACTCACTCCTCACATGATACTCACATGACAATCACTTCTCACATGACTGTAAAAAGATACTCACTCCTCATTTAACACTCACAAGACACTCACTCTTCACATGAAATTCGCAAGACACTAACTCATCATTTAACACTCACAAGACACTCCCTCCTCACATGACACTCACAAGACACTCACTGTGCACATGACATTAACAAGACACTCACTCCTCATATAACACTCACATGACACTCACTCCTCATATAACACTCATAAGACACTCACTTTTCACATGACATTAACAAGGGGCTCACTTCTCACATGACGCTCATAAGACACTCACGCCTCACATGACACACACAAAACACTCTCTCCTCATATAACACTCACAAGACACTCACTCCTCACATGACACACAAAAGACATTCAATCCTCACATGACACTCACAAGACACTCACTCTTCACATGACACTCAGAAGACACTCACTCCTCACATAATACTCACATGACACTCACTCCTCACATAACACTTGCAAGACACTCACTCCTCATTTAACACTCACATGGCACTCATTCCTCACTTAACAATCACAACACACTCACTTTTCACATGACATTAACAAGGGGCTCACTTCTCACATGACGCTCATAAGACACTCACTCCTCACATGACAGTCACAAGACACTCACTAATCATATAGCACTCACAAGACACTCACTCTTCACATTACACCCACAAGAAACTCACTCCTCAAATAACACTCGTTAGACACTCACTCCTCATATAACATTCACAAGTCACTCACTCATCACATAACACTTGCAAGACACTAACTCCTCACATAACACGAACGAGACACTCACTCCTCATATAACACTCATAAGACACTCACTCTTCATGAAACACTCACTAGACTCTCACTCTTCACATAACATATACAAGGGTCTCATTTCTCACATGACGCTCTTAAGACACTTACTCCTCATATAACACTCACAAGACACTCACTCCACATTTAACACTCACAAGACACTCACTCACATAACACTCACTAGATACTCACTCCTCACATGACACTCATAAGACACTCACTCCTCATTTAACACTCATAAGACACTCACTCCTCATTTAAAACTCACATGACACTCACTCCTCATTTAACACTCACAAGACATTCATTCCTCATTTAACACTCACAAGACACTCACTCCCCACATGACACTCATAAGACACTCACTCCTCACATGACAGTCACAAGACACTCACTCCTCATTTAAAATTCACATGACACTCACTCTTAACATGACACTCACAAGACACTCTCTCCTCACATGATACTCACAAGACACTCATTCCTAACATGATACTCACAAGACACTCACTCCTCACATGATACTCACATGACAATCACTTCTCACATGACTGTCACAAGATACTCACTCCTCATTTAACACTCACAAGACACTCACTCTTCACATGAAATTCACAAGACACTCACTCCTCATTTAACACTCACAAGACACTCCCTCCTCACATGGCACTCACAAGACACTCACTGTGCACATGACATTAACAAGACACTCACTCCTCATATAACACTCACATGACACTCACTCCTCATATAACACTCATAAGACACTCACTTTTCACATGACATTAACAAGGGGCTCACTTCTCACATGACGCTCATAAGACACTCACTCCTCACATGACACACACAAGACACTCACTCCTCATATAACACTCACAAGACACTCACTCCTCAAATGACACCCACAAGAAACTCACTCCTCACATAACACTCGCAAGACACTCACTCCTCATATAACACTCACAAGACACTCACTCCTCACATGACACCCGCAACAAACTCACGTCTCACATAACAATCGCAAGGCACTCACTCCTCATTTAACCTTCACAAGACACTCACTCATCATATAACACTCACAAGACACTCACTCCTCACATGACACTCGTAAGACACTCACTCCTCGCATGACACTCACAAGACACTCACTCCTCACATGACAGTCATAAGACACTCACTCCTCATTTAATACTCACAAGTCACTCACTCATCACATAACACTTGCAAGACACTAACTCCTCATTTAACACTCACATGACACTCACTCCTCATATACCACTCACAAGACACTCACTCTTTACATGACACTCACAAGACACTCACTCCTCACACGACACACACGAAACACTCACTCTACACATGACATTCACAACACACTCACTCCTCATAAAACACTCACAAGACACTCACTCATCCCATGATATTCTCAAGACACTCACTCTTCACATGAGATTCACAACACACTCACTTCTCATTTAACACTCACAAGACACTCACTCTTCACATGACACTCACAAGACACTCACTCCTCACATGAGACTCACAAGACACTCACTCATCACATGACACTCACAAGACACTCACTCCTCACATGACAGTCACAAGACACTCATGCCTCATATAACACTCATGAGACACTCACTCCTCACATAACATTCACAAGGGGCTCATTTCTCACATGACTCTCATAAGACACTCCCAAGACGCATGTTCCTCATATAATGCTCACACGACTCACATGAAGAATCATTACTCACAAAAAGACTCGATGGAATTAGTACTATGACCGAGTAATATGCCATTGCTGTGACAGAGTACTAATTTTATTATTGTGACATGGTACTATTGTTATTATTGTGACATAGCACTCTTGTTATTACTGTGACAGAGTACTATTGTTATTACAGTGACTGAGTACTATATTTATTACTGTGCCAGAATACAAAATGTATTACTATGAGAGTACTATTGTGATTACAATGAATGAGTACTATACTTATTACTATGACAGAATACAAAATTTATTACTATGAGCGTACTATTGTTATTACTGTGACAGAGAACTAAATTTATTAATATAACAAAGTACAATTTTTATTACTCTGACATAGTACTATTGTTATTACTGTGACAGAGTACTATTGTCCTTACTATGATATAGTAGTATTGTTATTACTGTGACAGAGTACTATTGTTATTACTGTGACAGAGTACTATTGTTATTACTGTGACAGAGTACTAATGTTATAACTTATCTTGATGTACAGTAAAAGAACTGTACTTCACTAACACACGTATAAGTGCCTACTTAAACATAAACAGTAGACCACGCACGGTCTCTAACACACACATTGACTTCACGATATCGAGATTGTATACTTGATATGTATACACACACACTCACACACACCAAACACCCTAAAATACGTGTTAGTATTCTTCATATTTTTGAACAGATGTGTGAATATGTGTACTTAAAGAGAGAGAGTCAACACACAACCTTTTAAGCACTTTTGTTATTCTTGGGAGCGGCATCGTTCCAGTCTCCACATTAAGGAATAATCTTCGGCTAACATCACACTGTTGCAACAAGTAAGCAAGCAAACAAACAAGCAAGCAAGCAAGTATGTTTGTGTGTGTGTGTGTATCGTTATGTTTGTTTTTTCTACATTTTGCGTGTTTTTTAGTTGTTATTCTCATTAGCTAAAGGGGCATGCTGAGGCAAAAGCTCGCACTGGTTTGACACAAAATCTCGTTTATTACGGTGTATGATCAATGTTAATGTGTCAAAACATTCCAGAAGGATTCAAGGCTGAAGTTATGAGTACTTTGGGCCATAGTAAATAAAATATTTAAACATCATTATTGAGGTTACTCTTGCATAACTAACCGCCTGGGAAGATATTGGAGGCATAATGTGTTGTCTAATGGTAGACCCTGCTGCCATATGGCATCACGAAAATTGTGACCAAGTCCCAGGTTGCTCATCTGACTTTCTGCTTCATTTACACGCAATTGCAGGGTCTCAATTGTTTCTCTTGCCATTGACAACACAACATACATACTGTATATCGTTTCTCACTTTTGATCTTTTTTTTAATTTTGGTATTTAAAGTTCTTTATTATTAATATTACTATTATTACAGTTACTGTATTATTATCATCATTATTTTATTATTTTATTTTTGTTTGTTTTATCATAAACTTATTTATTATGAATTATTATGACTATTATTTATTTTTATTATTATTAATATTATTATTATTATTATTATTATTATTATTATTATTATTATTATTATTATTATTATTATTATTATTATTATTATTATTATTATTATTATTATTATTATTATTATTATTATTATTATTATTATTATTATTATTATTATTTTCGCCCCCCAGGCTGATGTGGGTCAGTGACCTGTGTCCGGTGGGCTAATCCCCATAAAAAGAAAAAAAAATATATATATATATATATATATATATATATATATATATATATATATATATATATATATATATATATATATATATATATATATATATATATATATATATATATATATATATATGCTGATAACCACAAGGTGAGTGTCTGAACACTTCTCCAAAGGTATGATACATTGAGGCGCGCATTCAGTTCATCAGCTGGAGTGCTTCGAGAAATGACAGGTAGGGTCTGGCGATTGTCTCACTGTAGTGCATTACGGTAGACCACATTTTTGGTTTTGCCATTAGCAGCAAGTATGTACAGATTTTTTTTCTGCATTAAACTGTTGTTATTTAATCGTCTAATCATCACAACATATAACACCACTCATCATCACTATATAAAACAACATCCATCATCACTATATATAACACCATCCATAATCACTACATATTACATCATCAATCATCACTACATATAACACCACCCATCATCACTACATATAACATCATCCATCATCACTACATACAACACCATCCATCATCACTACATATAACACCATCCATCATCACTATATACAACACCACCCATCATCACTACATATAACAACATCCATCATCACTACATATAACATCATCCATCATTACTACACATAACACCATCCATCATCACTACATATAACACTCCATCATCACTACAGATCGGTAAAGTAGTTTCCAAGATTCGCGAGTTCCATACATAAGAATATAAGAATGATGAAGGTTTTGTCAGCCGTAGCCAAGTCATCTGCCTGTGCTTTTGAATTATTGAACACAATTACTTGCTCACATATAACTTGGTTATGCTTCAGGACTGGAAGAGTTTTTTTCTTGCCTTTTCTGCAAAGAACTGATGTTGTGTCACAACCGGTGACTGGATAAAGGAAAATGAGATGCTGGCTTCTGGGAAAGGGAGATGAAAAGTACAAGTAAATCTGTGTCGTCACCCACTTCTGCCCATCGTCTTCTAGTCTGCGAGCTGTATTAACAATTTATGTATTAGCATCATCATTGGATTGATGAATCATTATGCCGCAAGATTTTAAGTGTATCTTAACTTTTTTGATCAACTGTGTCTTGTTTGTTCGATTACCAAGGAAATTTGCATGTGGTATTGTTGTGACTACATTTTCTTCAACTGCACCTTCAACAGAACAATGTTTGGAAGCTCATCGAATTTGTTCCTGACTTTTTAATCGTTGGTGTTTCTGGATAGGCATCTAAGACCACTACTGCACCGTTACCATAATGCTTGATGACATAATTTGTGTAGAATTCTAGGTTGTCTTTGATCTCTGCAGGACGAGATCACACTATGAAGAAGGTGACCTCGATTTACTGTGCTTTCCCACAGTCCACATGTTCAAATTCAGTTGTGAGTGCTGCCTTGTTTCCTTTTCTTCATTGAAACCCCATCAAAGAGTAAGGGGGGTTAGGAGCTAACTCAAAGGTCATGTAACTGGCCAGTTGATCACCCTCTTGTAGAAAACCTGTTGGGAGTTTACTGAAATAACTTCCTCACAAACCTTAACTCCACAATTCATCATTGCAATGGATCGTACCTTTTTTTTTTTTTTTTTTTCAAATATAGATTTGAAAAAAAAATTCCCGTCCACAGCAAGCATTTATGCTAAGCTAATCTTGTTTGCTGCATCACAATTGATCGAATCATCATCAACTATTCCTGTTACTAGAGAGTCCAATTCATCAAACGATCCTTAAATCCCCAGGGCCGGATGAAATTTTCCCTCGAGTCTTGAAAGAGTGTTGGGAACAGATTAGCGGACCCCTCGTAAATTTATTTACAAAATCATTAGACACGGGAGTTGTGCCAGACTTGTGGAAACAGGCAAATGTAGTACCCATATTCAGAAAGGGAGACAGAGCATCAGCGTCAAATTGCCGGCCGATCAGTTTGACGTCAGTAGTGGGGAAATTTCTTGAATCAATTATAGCAGATAGCATCCGATCGCATTTAGAGAAAAGCAAATTAATCTACGACTCTCAGCATGGGTTTACAAAGGGAAAATCTTGTCTAACAAATCTGCTGACGTTTTTTAGGAAAGTCTTCGCGGTAGTAGACAATGACGAAAATTACGATGTTATTTACTTGGACTTTAGGAAAGCATTTGACAGAGTACCGCATTAGAGGCTTCTGAGAAAAATTAAGGCTCATGGTATCGAGGGGAAAGTTTAAATTGGATAAAATCATGGCTCACCGATAGAAAGCAGAGGGTCAGCGTAGATGGTGTTAAATCTGAGTGAGGCCGTGTAACCAGTGGGGTTCCCTAGGGGTCAGTACTAGGCCCACTCTTGTTCATAATCTACATAAACGATCTAGATACTAGGATCAACAGTGACATAAGCAAGTTTGCAGATGACACCAAAATAGGGCGGCAGATTAACTCAGGGCAGGATTCAAAGGCATTACAGGAGGATCTAAATAAACTGCAGGGGTGGTCTGAAAAATGGCAAATGAAATTCAACACCAGCAAGTTCAGCGTACTTAATATTGGATGAACATATACTGTCACTGTATACAGCCTTAACAACATCAACCTAGAGAAGTCGACTTGTGAAAGAGACCTAGGGGTACTTGAAGCCCGGACCTACGGCCTAGAAAACAGTGCGTTAATGTTCGAAATAAGGCAAACAGAGTATTGGGTTTTATATCTAGAAGTGTAAGTAATAAGAGTGCAGAGGTCTTATTGCAACTATATCTTGCGCTAGTCAGGCCGCACCTCAATTATGCGGTTCAGTTCTGGTGCCCTTATTATAGAATGGATATCAATTTACTAGAGTCGGTGCAGCGAAGAATGACGAAAATGATTCTGGGACTTAGAAACCTTCCATATCAGGATAGGTTAAAGAAACTAAACTTGCATTCCCTAGAAAGATGAAGAGTGCGAGGAGATATGCTAGAAGTATTTAAGTGGGTGAAAGGAATCAATAAAGGGGATATATATAAAGTTCTTATAATATCCGAGCAGGATAGGACTCGGAGCAACGGATTTAAGTTGGATAAGTTTAGGTTTAGGAGGGAGATAGGAAGGAACTGGTTCTCAAATAGGGTGGTGGACGAGTGGAACAAGCTTAGCAACTTTATAGTAAGTGCTGGAACGCTGGAAAGTTTTAAAAGGAGGCTAGATAGATTCATGGATGATAAAGAGTGGTAGTAACTATCGAGAGGAGCTGCCATGCACAGGCCAACCTGCCTATTGCAGACTCCTTATGTTCTTATGTTCTTATGTTCTTAAAATGGAGAGTAAGGTCGTAACCAGTTCACCAGTACCTGTATATCTCTATCATCGCGATAATATGGCGTTATTCCCGCAGTTTAACATGCTGTTCTGTTATTGTGGATGATACACTAGAAAATTCCTGCAGAGCTTGGCTTAGCTGTGTACAGTCTACCCTCCTTTTACCTCAATCCTTCTCCATAACTAGCCACAATATCGACAGTATTTCCTTTCATTTAGATACCTTTACAGATCTCTGTATATCTTCTATTACCGGCAAATTTGATGTTTACTTGGATTTTGTGAGACTAAACTCACTGACGATATTGAAAATTTGTATAGCATCCCTATCTGCGTCATTACGTCATGTCACAGTGGTGGTGTCGCACTATATGTTGGTGCTAAGTATAACACTTGTGTAAGAGAAGATGTAAAAGTTCAGGAGGAGTTCATGGAGAGTATTTTCATTAAATTACGTAAAGACACACGAAATATCCTAGTATGAGTAATTTACAGAAGACTCCACACCAATGTAAGGAACTTTCTTGATAAATTATAAGAGCTTCTCTCTATCATAAGTTCAGAGAGGAAACTTTGCTAACTTGCAGAAGATTTCACCCTTGATCTGCTAAAATGAGAGACGAGCATCTCAGTAATAGATCTTCTTGCAACCTGTCATTCTAAGCTCTTCTTTAACACAATAACCAAACCTACCAGAATAACTGCCCCCTTTGCCACTGTGATATATCATATCTGGTCTAACAACACTCCTAACAATCTTGCCAATAAAATTATTTATGACAATATCTCAGATCACTTCCCAGTTTTTGCCATGTATAAAACAGCCGCATGATATGAAAGGTCTAATAAAGTCACAATAAAATTCGGAGACTACTGCGCTGACAACATGCTCCTGTACAAAAACAACTTAATGACTGCTAAGTGGGATCTTGTCCATGCCTCCGACACCCCTAACGTGATCTGCTACAACTTCTTTTGCATCTTCAATGCTTGCTTTGATAAATGCTTCCCCCTCAAGACTAGTTAGTAAAAAGTGAACTCAAGACAATGATAAAAGAAAAACACAAACTCCAGATAATTTTTTCCAAAAGACCCATAACTTTCGGTAATGCTTACTGAAGTATCAGAAATAGCGTAACACAAGCAGTTGGAAATGCTACAGCTAGTATCGGGCAACAGTAAGAAAACACCTGGAGTGTCGTCAATTCTATTCAGAACACGAACACTCAACCTACGGCACCTCACTCAGCTTTTATGATAATTGATACAGTTGTAGCGGAACCCCTCCTCATTACCAACTACTTCAATGATTATTTTATCAATGCTGCAAGATATATTGCAGAGAGCCTCCCTGATCACCATGGTGAATTTAGAGCCTACCTTCAAAACAAAGAACAAAGTGAGTTGTTCTTTCCCATTTCACGGCAGATGAATTATTGACCATCATAAAAATGTACAAAGATGCAGCAGCAGGCGACGACAGTATACCAATAAGCAACATTAAGAAAGTAGCCCACCTCTTACACATTTTAAACTTCTCCTTCACTAGTGGTGTCTTTCCTAATAAACTGAAAAATGCTAAAGTTCACCCAGCATATTTATAATCGTGAGGTGAGGTCACTTCAAGAATTACCTCCCAATATCAGTCCTCCTAGCCTTAAGTAAGATATTGGAGAAGCCGATATGTAGTTGACTAAATTCCTTCTGCAGTAACAATAACATCCTTACAGATTCTCGTTTTGGATTAAGAGCAAAATGGTCAACTTAGAGTGCCCTGCCAGTTCACAGTCGGAATATTCCTAAACATCTGTAACGCCTTTGTTACTGTCGACAATACCATACTCCTGTCAATGCTTGAACATTATGGCATTAGGGGCTTATCCCACAATTGGTTTACCTCGTATCTGTCTAACAGGAAGCAGTATGTCTGCTATAACAGTCACCAGTCTGATTCCTCACCAGTTTTGTATGGAGCACTGTTCTTGTTGTACATAAATGATATAGTCCACTCCATCTCACTCGTAAAATACAACTTATTTGCAGAGATAGCATTCTCTATGTAAGTCTCTTAGATCTCCATTCCTTGATTTAGAACTATGAACAGTGAATTGACTAAAGTAAGGAGCTGGGTAATATGTAATAAACTGACCTTAAAGCTCGAAAAAAACCCATTACACAATCTTTCACAGAAGGAAAAACTTATTCCCAAATCTGGACCCACTGTACCTTGGTAATATATTTCTCAAACGTGAACAAAATACTAAATTCCTTGGGGTTGTTGTTGATGATAAACGAAACTGGAGAAACCACATAGAAGTAATTCACAGTAAAGTTGTAATAGCACCCTTACATTCTATCAAAATTCACCCAAATGTATAATACTTAAATGTATAATACCAAATTATTCACTAAATTATTCAACAAAGACTCAGTAGTTATTCACTAAGTTAGTTAACAATAACTCAGTAGTTGTTCATGTCATACATACTTAGATATATTTTTTTAGATTGAACCCGAGGGGGCTAGTTTATTGGGCATTTCCTTACATCCTGTGCAAGGTTAAGTGCAGAAGCATTTACAGCGCCCATCTGGGAAGCATGCCGAGTTCATGCTTGCCTTTATGACTCATGCATTAAGGGCGTAAAATCCTGAAGGGTCATGGGTTTTGTCAGCAAGTTACATAAAGTGACAGAATGATGAGTGTGTGGGGGGAAAATTCCCGGTACAATTAATCTGTTTGTCTATAACTTCATCAGAGATTGAGCGAGGTCAAGCTGATTTAGCAAATACCTTGCCCGCTCCACCTTGACTCTCACGCTCTGAGCAAGAGGAGAAGCCAGACTATTACCACTAGTAACAGCGTGAACACCTCACTTAAGTGTTCTCATATATAAGTGAACTCAAGACACTTATCTGGAGAGAATTGACAATGCATTCTCTCCCAAACTAAGTTCCTGTGTAAATAACTGCTTCAGAAATAAAAAACAAGTCAAGAACAAGTGTTTACGTCAACCCTGCCACTTAAGAGTTCCAGAAATATTATATATATATATATATATATATATATATATATATATATATATATATATATATATATATATATATATATATATATATATATATATATATATATATATATATATATATATATATATATATTTGTGTGTGATATATATATATACATATATATATATATATATTTGTGTGTGATATATAATACTTACGAAAACAAAGTCAATAAACAGTGCGGTATTCTGTATCACACTCGTCAGTCACTCACTCTTACAGCAATGGAAGACACCATCATGACCTTGCTTACCAACATTTGATTCACTGTCACACACTAACACAATGTGGGGGGCTTCCGGTAACACTAAGTCACAGCCCCTGGTCAATGCCCATGAGTAAAAATATGATCACACTAACGAACCAATTGCTTAATTGAAAATGTTAAAGTGTGAACATATAAACAATTACTGTTGTGCTCTAATTTTTATAAATTAATTTGATTAATTTTATGAGATTGAGGTGAAGATGAAGGGCAAGAGATATTCACAAGTGCATCCTGAGGTTCTGTCATTTATAAACACGCAGTATTGCTGATGTTGAATGGAGGATTTGCCAGTAACAAAAATATTGGAAAACCTGTACACAGTGAGCCTTTTCTTATGATGTCATGCTCATGAACTAGCAACATTATAATTTAAGTACTTGGTTGAAGAACCTGAATTGTTCACAAACAATAAGTGCTATTCCAGTTTCTTTTTCTGTCTCGTATCAGACTTTTCCAGTCTTTTGAAACATTACTAATATAATATAATATAATATAATATAATTTGTAATAATTTTAATTGATTTCTAAGCTCTAAAATTAGTTTTGTATGCAATGATGTTTTCAGTTTTATAGAATTTTATATGTCATTAATGTTATTATAAAACTTTTGGGGCTACTGACTAACAAGGTCAATAAGTAACTTTTTTCAAGGTGAATATCAGAATGCTGATCAAGTTATGTTATGTTATTTTTATATTTACTATATAAATCGCCACTATACAGTAGAACGTTATTATTTTTTTATATATACTCTATAAATCTCGGTTATATAATGTAATTATTTGTATATTTGCTATATAAATCTCACCTATAGAATACAATTAATTTTAATTAACTATATAGATATCAGCTGTATAATGGAATTATTTATATATATACAATATAAATCTTGGTTACAGAATGGAATTATATTTTCAGCTCCATAGCTTAACGTAAAGTTTATGTTTACATGTTTTAAGTTCTTGGTGCTTCTACATTCCACATCCAATTCATACTCATATAAAACTTGTGTAGAATGAACTAATAATTTCAATGGTCTTTTGAAGGTGCTTTATTATTTTAAGATTAAAATATAAGAATTATCCAGAGAAAGGCAAAAACTTTCTGTGATTTTTGGAGGGTGCTTCATTATTTCAAGATTTAATTGGAAGAATCTTCCAAAGAGTTATTTTTTTAGATTTATTTTATAATATCGAGCCATTACATTTTAACTTGTAAACAGAGTTTTCAATGCAATGTATGCTTACAAATTATAAGTTCCTAGTACATTTATTTTCTCTGTAATTTATGCATAAAAAATAAAGTTCCTAGTACATAATTTTATTTTCTATTATTGTTAAGGGCATTATACTCAATAAAGTCTTTTCAACACCTCTACATTTTCTGCTCTTATATGTTTTGTTATACTGTACTTTTAACATTTGTTTAAAAGTAGGCCAAACTTCTTTCAAGAAAGATTTGGCCTATATATGAAAGTAATAATATACTTACAGAGGAACCTGGACAACAAGAAATAATTGCTGTTATGGAAACAAATATTCCACGATATTTTTTTGTGGAATTTATTATGTGTTTACTGTAATTTAATATTTTTTTGCTAAAAATTGCATTAGTATGTGAACAACGCTTCCAAAAATAATTTCTTTATTTTTCAACAGAAGCATCTTAATATTCAAAATAGTGCTGGATAGTTTCGAATATTCAACCTTTCTTAAGTTGTAATTTTCAGATATAACATGGTTTTAAGTTTACTATGGAATTATTCATTTAATTCAACAAATATTTTCTGTAAAAATATATACATAATCTCTGTAAATTTTACAAACAATCTGTTAATTCAACAAATATTTTATGTAAAAATATACAGTATAGTCTGGATTTACGCGGTCAATTGAATCCGTGGAGGTCCGTGTAAAACGAGAAACGCGTAAACGAAATAACAGAACATATGAGATTAATTGAAATAGAGACAGGGCCGACCCCCAAACTCCACTTTTTCCGACACAATACGTATGTTGTAGTAAAAATAACATCTTAGTTTTATGGTGGTATGCACACACAATTAATATTTAAGAGAAATACAGTCGCAGGTTAATGTCTATTCAAATAATGGACTCAACTTACGCACCCCCCCTCCTCTTCCCATACTCACTGACTCCTCCCTCTCTGAGAAATGTTTGGGGATAAACAGTATGCTTACATTTTTAGTAATAAATAATACTTCAGACTAAAGTTAGGATAATATAATTGACATTGCTGGATTCCTTGCAAGACTGCCAATATTTTGAATATAAACGTCATATATTTTGCACAAAAGATAAAATTTTTGCTCTTTCTAATAAAAATCTTAAATTAGATTTAAAATTTGTATGTCTAATGCAAATTTTATGATGTTTATATTTAAAATAATCACAAAATTATAAGAATTCCAGCAATGAAAATTATATTCTGGCCGGGCAATTTAAATGAATTTTATGAGCTTAAACAAATATTTTCAATAAATAAACAAATTATACTTCACCTGCGTAAATGATGAAATTTACCTCTTAATTAAAACATTTCATTCTGGCAAGGTGCAGCGTAAATGACCAAACACGAAACAAAACCGCGTAAATCCAGACTATGCTGTATACATAATCTCTGTAAATTTTGCAAACAATCTGTTAATTCAACAGATATTTTATGTAAAAATATACACAGACTCTCTGTAAATTATACAAAAAATGTTTGGCAACAATATAACCAGTGAATTTTCTGTAAATTTCACAAGAGTTTTTAATAGTGTAAGCAACATTTGTTAATCATTTGATACTATGGTTTTCTAATGTTTATGTGTCACTAAGGGATGTGTGATAACGAGGAATTGTTTTCAGATGAGCTCCTCATTCTGGTGTAAGTAACACTGTTACCTTAGAGTGCTCATAAGGCATTTAATATTTCTACCTATTTTTGATATCATGTATAACCTTTGTTCCCCAGTGTAGTGTTTTAAGCCAGGCTAAGAGGTGAGCAAATGTTGGTGTACCATTATTGATTGTGGTTGTATTGTTGGAGGGAATAGAAGTGTCAAATTTTACAGTGCGTCTCATTCACCCCAATCACAAGTGCTAACCTTCCACGGGTCACGGAGAATAGTTTTTAAGTTAATTGTGTTTGTGCTGGTTCGGGTTTTCTAAAGGGCGCTTCCACTGCATTACCATCCACTATAATCAAAATCCCCAAGAGAGAGATTTCCGACCGGTTACATATATATATATATATATATATATATATATATATATATATATATATATATATATATATATATATATATATATATATATATATATATATATATATATATATATATATATATATATATATATATATATATATATATATATATATATATATATATATATATATATATATATATATTAGGGTGTTTGCAAGCGTGAACTGAAGATTCCTGTGATCGAACTGGCACTTGTCAAAGCACAGAGAGAGAAGATCAGTATAGGGGCTCTCATGATTTCTAGCCAAGATATTCCGGAGTCCAAGAGACAGGAGGCTGCCACAGAGAGACAGAAGAGGAGCAGAGTTGCCGAGGAAAAGAGACTTGAGAAGGCCCAGGTGAGGTAAAAAGGCCGATGATTGGAGTGCTGATTCAGAGTTCAATGACTTCCCTTGTTGATCCGAGAAGGACCAGGAGAATGGTGACTTTGTCCCTAACCCAGAAAATAATGATCCCAAACCTTCCAGGCATAAGATTCGAAATAGGAAAGATATCCTGAGCATAGCTCTGGCCAGCATGCGACACCACACTGGTCTCAGAGAAACTGCAGAGATAGCAACAGCTGCCTGGGTTGACGGTGGTTTGATAACACCTGATGATGTTCACCTGGTGATAGATCATAACAGTAAGGAGAGCTCAGGAGAAACTTGTCAGTAACCTAGAAGAGGAGTTTGATAAGGGATAAGATAAAATGGAATCAATTGTTTGTTCTTTGATGGGAGAAGGGATGACAAAGTGTTCATGAAAGTTGGAGATTCTGACAAGTTGTTCCCTGCCATGGTGAAGGAGGAACACTACTCCTGCTGCAGTGAACCAGGAGGGAAGTATTTGTGGCATTTCACTCCAGAGAAAGATGACATCAGGAAACCAGCTGAGATAGTGGCAGATAACATTGTGAACTGGCTCAGAGAGAGGAACGTAGACCAGACCCTGCAGGCCATTGGAGGACAGCACAACACGAACACAGGGTGGCAAGGGGGGGGGTCATACAGTGGATAGAGGGAAGATTGGGAGGAAGCTGGTCTGGATTGTTTGTGACCTCCACACCAACGAGTTGCCACTCAGACATCTGATCCAGGAGCTGGATGGCAAGACTCTTTTCAAACAACAGATGGTCTGGTCCTCTTGGCAAGATACTGGACTCTGCCACTGAGTTAGAAATAAATCCGAGCTTTGAAAAAATCACAGTTGGCCCTCCACTCGTTGAGCTTGCACATACTGTCATTGACGACCTGAGTACTGACCAGTACTAGGGTTACATGATTTGCAGTGCCATCAAAACTGGGGTCATGCCTGATAGACTTGCTTACCTGCAGATAGGTCCAGTCTCACATTCTAGGTGGCTCACAACAGCTCTCAGGTTCTGCAGAATTTGGGTGCATCATCATAAACTGAAAGGGAACCAGCTTCACAACCTGAGACTTATTGTCCAATTCATAAGTAGTGTCTACTTGCCAAATTGGTTCAACACCAAGGTCAAGTCATCGTTCTCCGAAGGTCCGGGGCATGTTCTCTTCCAGCTTGAGCTCCTGAGGAGTCAACCAAGGAAGGTTGTTCAGATTGTGGAGCAGACTGTGAGGAGATCTTCCTGGTATGCTCATCCCGAGGCAGTTCTGCAGACAATGCTCTGCAGTAAGGATGAGGAGGAGAGAAGAGTGGCAGTCAAAAGATCTTGGATATGAGACTTATGAGAGGATCTGGGCATGACGAATCAGTTGGTGACGATTCCTTCAGGGTCAGGAAGACTCCTGAAGTCAATCTAGGTGCCAAGACCCTCACTGATCTCATAGATCTGGATAACATCCAGGCTGGCAGTGAGGCCCCCTCTTACCTGCAGCCTCACCAATGTTCAAGTCAGAGCTTTCCTGGACAACCCATGCATGTCCCTGCCTGGCCCTCGCACACCCAGAGTATAGAGCGTTGTGTACAGCAAGTGAGCGAGGCCAGCAGTCACGTGTACAGCCAGGAGAGGAGGGAAGGCTACATCCGAGCTCAGGTGGTCAGCAGGGAGGTGATGAGTAGAAACAGAAGCAAGAAAGACATGTTCTCTATGGTGTGCAGCAACACCGGGTCGTAGTAGTAAAACCGGTTTTTGTATTTGATGATTTTGTTTCTAAAGGAATATTAAATTTAATAAATGTGTCAAGATCATTCGTTTCACTATTCTGGATCATTTTCATCCTAATAAATTAACCTGATACATTTACTTTACTTTAAATAAGCTATTTAGTGGTGTTGGTAAAAGGGTGGGAATACTGAATTTTCATAAGATTTCAAGTTAAAATTTACCTAGCAAAAAATGAAAACTTTTCAAATCTGAAGATATCACATGATTCTGCACATAGAACTACATCATTAATACCATGGGCCGATTTTTCAAACTCAAAAAAAAAAAATTCGCCTCCGTATGACACCCTAATATATATATATATATATATATATATATATATATATATATATATATATATATATATAAATATATATATATATATATATATATGTTAGGTGTGTCATATATATATATATATATATATATATATATATATATATATATATATATATATATATATATATATATATATATATATATATATATATATATATATATATATGTAAGTAAATCACTGTAGGTGCTTGATCCAGGTATATGCTGATAACCACAAGGAAAGAAGAAAACACGAAGTTCCCAAGCGCTTTCGTGTAATTCACATCTTCAGGGGTGAGTACAAACTAAGGAGAAATACATAAGAAGGTATATACTGTATATATATACAGAGGAGGGCGAGATCAAGTCTACAATGGTCAGGTATTAGGTAGTGACCCTACTAATCTTCAAAAAGAACCATAGCAGTCGGTAGTCAGGTCAGAGGGTAAGATGACCCAACCTTCTCATCTGGTTACAAAACTTCTTAATTACCAAATTATCCAGTTTGTACATACCATTACTCAAATTCATGTTGACGGATTCGGTATGTTTAATGAGACTGGATTCTATAATGTTCCTACTGTCAATTGAATTACAATGTAATATTGAGGAGGCATTATCCCAGTCAATACAGTGCTTATTATCCCTCAAATGAACAAACAGAGCATTGGATTCCTGGCCTGTCCTAACACTATATTTATGTTGTTTAAGTCTAGTTACAAGATCTTTACCTTAGGCCAGACAGGCATGATAATTCTCTAATGCTTACTAGTTAAGTCTGCCTGATTGGTCATTTAAAAATTCAAAATGGCGGCCATTTTTAAAGATAGCCGCCATATTGATCTTCAAAAGTAGATTTTTCTTATAAAAATTGATGTAGTTGGTCAATCTGAGTGATCTTGGTGTCTATATGTATGTTTTCAAGCATGCTCAGATGATTTTTTATAGTTTTAAGTCCATTGTAACATTTTTATCCACATAAAATTTCACTTTTATTAAGAAAAAATATAACAAAAAAGAACTTGCAAAAAAAAAAGTACTCACTATTAGCACTGGTTCCTGTCACTTCTCCTGACAGTACATCTTTGGGCATTTACTGCTGTTCACATATGCAGCTGCACAGTGCTGTGCAGGAAAGTCCAGAGCGAAAGCATTTGTATCTCTGGTTGCAGTCTTTCTTACAGGAACATTTGGTCAGTTCCTGACAGCATGTCGCAATCGGGGGAAGAGTCGTCCAACGTATCTGCCATGCCTCTCCCTTCTGCGTCCATCCCCAGTTGACAGGACTGCTGGTTTATGGATTGGAGATTGTTGCCTGGCCCCAGATGATACCAGCCTGGTAGGAGGCCCGCTTTGCATGTTCCTTGAGGGCTGCCTGGGTTGGTGGAATGGAGTCATATGGTCTCTTCTTGCGGGAAAAGAGATCTAGTCTTGCCTCATCTACACCAGTGGCTGCACTAGATCTGTCGTACATGAGGACAACAAATCTTTCCAGCTTCTACAGGTCCTACATCAGCAACTATTGTTGGACATTGGCTGTGTTTGGTGAATGTTTCTGAAACTTCATCACAGACATTCCATGTCTGCCATGCAGATTTCTTTCCTTTCCCACGGAAGCCAGACACAACATCACAGCCAGTGAAAGCATAAAAGTATAGGATCCCACTAGCTTTCTTAAGCCCTATCACAGAAACTACATCATGAACTGGAATCCATCGATAACTGGCTCTTTGGCCAAAAGCAATCCACATGTTATCAAGACCAACCTCCTGTAGTGATGGCAGTACAGATATTGCTATGACGACCACGTCAGTGTCATTGGCTTTGATGATGAGGGACTTGCTACCTTCTATTGCTGCATCCCTAGCATGCACAAATATTCGTGGGTCTGCTTCCTCATAACAGCATGGAGTCACAGCTTCTAGGGACTTCTCTGTGTTGCTAATGGCATCTTCTCCCTTTGTCACAACCACCGTGCTTGTCGTCTGTGATATTTCACTTTGTTTGGCAAGGAGTTTTCCATCACTAAGTGTCTTCGCACAATCATTCAATCTTTTATTAAGTTTCATTGTCATTGCATGTCTTATATCATCTCCCGAAGCTTTGGGGGTCTCTGACCATTCGTGGTATCTTGCTACTGCTGCTCTCCTCTCTAGCAACTGCAGAGGTTCGCCTTTTCTGAGCTCTATTTAACTTTGTGTTGTTGAACAGAAGTCTGCAACTCTCATAATACTGTGCCTTGTTTCTCCTCAAGGTCTCCTCTATCACATCATCTTCAACAAGTCTTGCAGGGTCAAGCTTGATTGGCAGTGCATTGATTGAATGAAATAGAGGAATATTCCTTGCCAAGCTCTTGTAACCGTCATCTCCTTTTTTGGCAGGATTTGCATGTGGAGTCTTAAGATCTTCCTTCTTATGCGGTTGACAAAGACAACACTTTGCCCAGTCAGTGAGGAATGATTTGTTGGTAGATTTTGTGTCCATAACTATTTTTGATCTTCAGGGCCGAGGGTTTATCCTTTTACCACCCTGATGAGCACTTTCTTGTATGGGATACAACTAAGTTCATGCCTTTTGCCCTACACCTAGTCCGATCGCTCATCCAGTGTCATTGGTCCCGTGCGATCTGTACACCATCCAGATAACTAAAACCCGTTATCCTTGGCTGGCACATCCTGTCAATTCAGGTGCGAATGCTTAACTGATTTGGGGTTGGTTAAGCAGCATTTGGGACACGAAGCTGTTGCAATTTGACATGCTTTTTCTTAGCTGACACTGAACCCCATGCTGGGTTGCACAGTAGTGATGTCACCAGTGTGCCCTGGTAGTGCCCGACAATCACTCCCTCATATGCAGATACCCTCTCCATGCTACCCTCGCCAAGTTGGAAAAAACATAAAACCAGTACATAAAACCAGTCATAAATAAGACAAATATACTGTATATCTGAGAGTATCAGAAATAGAAACAAATCATGTGAGCATGCTTGAAAACATACATATCGACACTAAGATCATTTTGATTGACCAACTACATCAATTTCTATAAAAAAAATCATCTTTCGAAGGTCAATTTGGCAGTCATCTTGAAAAATGGCCGCCATCTTGAATTTCCAAATGGCCAATCAGGCAGATTTAACAAGTAGCCCCTAGGGTATGATCTTGCCAAATTTCATGCTTGTATCACCATTTGCACGATTTTTCCATTATCCGCTCTACAATTACTCATGAACCCGTTAGCATGGATAGGGGAATTTAAAAGTATATATTATCTTTCTGTTTCTAAAATATATCCATGCATTTGTTTTAGTACGAACGTGATAGGCTATATAACATGATGTTGGAGCTTCAAAACAGGCCACTGGTTATTTGCACAGGATATTCCACCAATGAGCATTGACCAGAGAGGCTGACAGAAACTCACTGTGCTTCGAAACTCGTCTTCCCTCGACAGTTTGTCGATAAGAAGAGGGAAATTTGAGCAAGAGAAGTGTTCATCGACGAAAACAAAAATTTTCGTCCAACAACCATGACCCACATTCCTGTGTGGCCCCGAAATAGCACAGCATACTCATAAAGTTATGTTTCCAACATAGATGGTTAATTTAGTATTATATCAATTTATTTTGTGAAATCCCGCATATCTTGCAGTAAGTAACAAGTAACAATATGACATGAGAGTGAAAAATATAGCAAAGTGATAAGATCTCCATTATTTTACGCAGATATGATGAGCACAATACAGTGTCACTCGAAATCGAGTATGACGATCATCCTGCTATGATACAATGATATGAGTTATTAAGGATGTCACCTAGGTTGGTGAGTTTCAAGGTGACTAAAGAGGCCGATACGGGGTCGACAGAGTCGTTCACAAATGTTGCACATGTTGATGGCTCCATCTAGTGCAGGAGGGGTGACGGCAGCGTCTTTCCGGCGCTGGCGCTTCTCTGCCTCGGTTTGCAGTCGGGCTATTTCGAAAGTATTGACACCTTCTCGTATGATCATCCTCGAAGCGTTACGGTGTGGAGTGATCGTCTCCCAGGTGAGGGGGTCGATTTGGCAGTTTTTCAAGTTTGTGTTAAGACTATCCTTATACCTTTTCAGTTGCCCACCAACGTTGCGTTCACTATTCGTTAGGTAACTGTAAAGTAGCTGCTTTGGCAGTCTACTGTCTCCCATGCGGGGAACATGGCCAGTCCAGCGTAGTTGTTCATCGATAATGGTAGCCTCGATGCACCTACAGTTGGCGTCAGCAAAAATACTGGCATTTGCTCTCTTGTCTTCCCAGCAAACTCGGTGGATGGAATGTAGATTATGTTGGTGAAAGTTTTCAAGTGCCTTGAGGTGCCTCCTTTATGTGACAGCTGAAGACATGGGTACGGAGTGTGCCAAAGGCTTGGGATGCACATCTGATCCGATGATGAATCTCCTCATCGATGTCCGCGGTGGAGGACAGGTGGGGGCCGAGATACTGAAAGTGGGTAACATTAGAGATGGTAGTACCATTAAGGTGGATGGATAGTGGAGGTGTGGCTGAGCCAGGGGTAGGATGAAAGAGAATCTGAATCTTACGCACATTCACTAAAAGGCCGAAGTGCGCATATGCATCTGCATAGGTGTTCAATATGTCCTGCAGGCTGCATTCAGTGTGAGCGACAAGGGTGAGGTCGTCTACATACTGAGGTTAAGTAATGGAAGCTGCCGATACCTCTGTTCCTGCTTGGAGTCGTCTTATTTTGAAAAGATCCTTCATCCTGTACTATATTTCCACCCTCCAGCTAAATTGGCACTAGCACGAGTTAGGAAGGCAGCCAAGAAAATGGAAAAGAGAGTTGGCACCAGTACACATCCTTGTTTTACCCTCCTTTGGATGGGGAAGAACTCAGACTGGGTGCCATTGAGCAGGACACTGCCGTTCATGCCGACGTGGAGTTGCTTCACAATAGCGATGAATTTTGGTGGGCAGCCAAACTGTCTGAGGGTCCGCCAGAGGGCTTCCCTTTAACTGAGTCGAAGGCCTTGGTTAGGTCGATGAAGGCCATGTACTGCTCAGGACACTGTTCTCTGCACTTTTCCTGTATCTGGTGGGCAGAAAATATCATGTCAGTGCAGCCACGTGATGATCTAACCCACACTGAGATTCTGGGAGGAAGTTTTCCGCCTCAGGAAGAAATCTGTTTCGGAGGACTCGGCGATAATCTTGCCAGCTACGGACAGTAGCGAGAACCTGCGGTAGTTGCCACAGTCTGACCGGTCTCCCTTGTTCTTATAAATATTGACGATGGAGGCGTCTTTAAGAGATTGGGGATTTCCTCCTTTTCCCTTATATTCTCCAGGAGAGAGTGGAGACGGGTAGTAAGCAGAGGTCCTCCTGCTTTATACACCTCGGCTGGGATTCTATCAGGCCCTGTGGCTTTGTTATTTTTCATATGTTTGATGACAGTAGCTACCTCATCCAGGGATGGAGGATAGCTGAGATGGGTCAGCTCTGGATGCTGAGGGACCTCTTGGGCAGTCAGGACATCCACATAGGTGTTTTGGTTGAGCAGCGAATCATAGTGCTCTTTCCAGCACTGACGGATGCCTTCTTCGTCTTTAATTAGGTAGTTACCGTCAGATGAGTGGAGGGGGAAGGGGGGGTGAGAGTTGAGGGCTGTGCTCTGAGTGATTGGCCCATAAAATGTTTTAGTGGTTTTGAAAAATTCGAGCATCTTTAGTTTGCCATGATCGTGCAGGGCCACCCCTTTCTTCTAGCGGAAGGTATCAGCTTTGGTCCTAAACTGAGGGTTGTTCTGCTAGTTAGTTAAAGCAGCCTGTTATCATCGACGAGTGCATTGATTTAAGGATAATTTCCATCAAACCAGTCCTGGTGTATTCTTTCGACTTGGCCGAGGGTCTCTATGCAGGTTTTTGTCATGACATGGTCGAGAATGCTCTATTCGGCACTGGGATTTGGGTTGTTTGTTGTTGGGTTGTTTATCAGCCCATATTCGAACTGCTCTCTGAAATCATGTGCTACCGCTGGATCCTCCAGACGCTCAGTGTTAAAGCCTCTTCAGAAGGATTGTTGCCTTCGCCGATTTGGGGCGACGTGAAGTGAGAGCTTGGCTCTGGCGAGCCAATGATCAGTGTCGCAGTGGTCCGAGCCACGCATTATTGCTCTGGTGATGAGGATATCTCGGAGATCTCTTTCTCTGACAATGAATCGTGCCTGTTGCCACGAACCCTTTAACTCGTTGGCTTGCCTAAACAAGATATTGGTGATATTGAGGTTGTGTGCAGCAAACTTGCTGAGGTGGAGTAGGCCGTTGGGATTACACTTGCCTAGTCCATTTCTCCCTATGATTCTCTGCCAAATGCCAGCATCTCTACCAACTCTGGCATTGAAGTCACCAAGGAGCACAACCTTATCTTCTTTGGCGATAGAGGTTAGCACTCTGTCAAGGTCGGCAAAAAAGGCTTCCTTGGTGTCATCCTCTGCTTCCAGTGTTGGGCTCATGCACTAATGAAAAAGGCATGACGTGATGTGATTCAGGTAATAGGCAGCTATCAAACAGGGAGGTACTACCTGGGAAGATATTGGAAGCATAATATGATGTCTAATGGTAGACTCTGCTGCCATATGGCATCACAAAAATTGTGATCAAGTCCCAGGCTGCTAATCTGACTTTCTGCCTCATTTACACCCCATTGCAGGGTCTCAATTGTCTCTCTTCCTATTGACAGCACACCATATACGGTATATATACTATTGTTTCTATCTTTTGATCTTTTTTATTTTATTATTATTATTATTATTATTATTATTATTATTATTATTATTATTATTATTATTATTATTATTACAGTGTTGTTGTTATTATTATTGTTATCATTATCATTTTATTATGCTATTTTTAATTGCGTACTTTTTATTAAAAATTTTATTCACTATGAATTATTATTATCATCATCATCATCATCATCATCATCCTCATCATCATCATCATCATCATCATTATTATTATTATTATTATTATTATTATTATTATTATTATTATTATTATTATTATTATTATTATTATTATTATTATTATTATTATTATTGTTATTATTATTATTATTATTATTATTATTATTATTATTATTATTATTATTATTATTATTATTAAACTTTTGTCCCCTAGGCCCCGATGTGGGTCAGTGACCTGTGCCCGGGTATGCTAATCCCTGCATAAAAAAGAAAAAGAAATGAGGCTCTCGTTGATCGGAACAGGCATTTCAGTTAGCCTGTGTAAGATGCGTCGGCGGATGGCAAAGCTAACAAGATAAATGCGGTTTCTCTTCGCAGCAGACTTACCTTTCCATAAGAAGGTATAGCTAGACCCCGTTTGTATGAGTCGACCCTTGTTTGGGAGCCGGGACTCACTAATGGCTGCTATGTCGATGTTATATCTAGCCAGCTCTTTTGCCACAAGGGCAGTTCTTCTTTCAGGACGTGCATTATTGCCAGTATCCAGAAGGGTCCTGACATTCCATGTTTTGATCTGTGATTATAATTGTGTTTTCGACAGCATAAGGATGACATTACTGGGTGCGGTGGCCCATTCAGGTTGACTTTTTAGGCAGGCTATGTTTAGGGCACCTTTTCTAGCCCCCTTCCCATGTGGGGTGAGCAGAGTGGCTCCTGGACAGGGCTGCTCAGTCGCACATACAAGGCAGGATTGCACTGCTGCCTAGATTCCCGGTGCATAAAAAACTATCTTATCTGTCCGCCCATCTACAGAGTTGTGACTAGAGACTCCCGGCAGTCATCTCTGCCTGTCCCCGTCGCCACCCGTCTGTCGCCATAGGACTTTTGGCGAATAAGGGGTTGGTGATGAGGAGGAGTATGATGAGCTGGTTGATGGCTGTGAGTGAGTTGATTTATGTGGTGAGGCAGGAGCGCAGACTGCACCCACACATCTTGGCTCTCCCTTTTCCTGATCCAGTGGTGCAAGTGTTGCAACGACTGGGGAGAGGGATAGTTCAAAGTACTGCCGATTGCCCAGTTTGTTGGGTTTCTCCTTAGTAGCCTGTCCATCATGCATTGCCTTCTTCCGCCGGTATAGTCGTTGGGTTCCCTTGTTAGTCGCCTCTTCCGCCTATACCGCTGTTGGGGTCTTGTTGAAGCTCTGTAAGCAAGTCTGCCTGATGTGGGCTCCACCACAGATTTTTCGTTTGAGGTTTACCCCCGTAACCTTATACCTACCAAGGTTAATCCACAAGGCAGCGAGTATCTAAGAACAACGGAGCGGCCAATTGAGGGTGAATGTTAGGGGGCGTTGGGGATGTGGCAGAGATTCAGGGACAACTTAGTGACGAACTATTTGTTGACATTCATAATGATTTTTTCCTCCTCTCTCCGCGAGAGGTATTTTCCCTCTCCTTCCGGCCCCATAATATTTGCTACCACTGACAATCACAAGGCAAACTACTGCTACAAACTGTCTTAAAGTAGTGAATAATTTGATTATTTGCACAATTAAATTAAGAAACGCCTAACATTTTGTCTTTGAGCACCTTCTATTATTTAAGTTCAAGGTGACAGACTTTCTATAGTTTGTCTGTAATCTATCTAAAATATTAAACCACCCAATATTCCAGACAGATGTGTAGCGTCTGTTGGTAGCTTTGATTTAGTCGTGGTCTTTGTTGTTCGTCCAGAGCCAACACACATGTCTCCGTGTGTTTCCTATTTAATTATTTTTTTCCAATAAGCAAATAAAACGGGATAAACACTATAAACAATTCTAGATAATTTTTGTCATTAGTTGAATGACACCACTTTGAGACATCAGACCTCAGATTCAATCATCCATAAACGAATCATTATACGAACTAAAACATTGGCATATAATCTTGTGTAATACATTGCCTTATTTTTTTATAATTAGAACAGATAAAGACAAAGATCGCTAAAGTTACATGTCCGTTATAGCACTGGGACGAGGTTTGGCCTGTTCGCTCAAGTCTTGAATCTGCCTCGTTTCCTTTGTTTCGGATTTATGAGAATGCCAACAGAACCCTCTAACAAGACAATTCATACGCAGTATTGTCTGCCTTAGAGCAAGTAAGGAAGTACACAAAAGATTATATAAATTCACATGGTCTGCAAAGTATCGTCAAGTGTGTGTCAGTATAGTAAAGTGTTTGTAAGTGTCATGAAGTGTATCAGGTGTCACAAAGTGTTTATAAGTGTCGTAAATTAGTTATAAGTACACGAAGGCTTATAGACGAATAAATAGCCGGTGAGGTGATGAGCTTGAAATTGACTCGGACTGAAAAGTATCTTCAAGTGTTTGTCAGTGTCATGAAGTGTATCTTGTATCAAAAGTGTTTATAAGTGTCGTAAAGTAGTAATACTGTAAGTGTGTCAAAGTGGTCTAAGGTTTCAAAAAGTGATTTTAAGTGCTGTAAAATTTTCATAAGTATTGTGAAGTGATCACATGTATCATAACGGACTTGGAAGTAACTTAAAGTGTTTAGAAGTGTTGTAAGGTGTTTACGTTAGGAACCTTTATAATAGATGTGAAGTGATTGTGTCATGAAGACGTATAAGTGTCACAAAGTATGTGGGCGCTAAAAACACCCATAAGTGTCAGAAGAGTGGTATAAAATGTCGTAAAGAGGCATAAGGTGTTAAGAGCGCCACAAAGTGTCACGTTTTGTAATATCTAAAAGCTTATAGAGTGCTTTTAAGCGCCAATAGGTCTGATAAAGTGCCAATAGGACTATTAAGTGTCTTATAATGTCGTAAGATGTGATACCACGCACAACGAAAAAATGCTATGAAGTGTCAGAGGTGTGTCATGAAGTGACCTTAAAGTATCACGGAGTTTCCTAACGTGTCTTTAAGTGTAATAGGGTGTCAAAGTGTCATGATGCGTCCCAAAGTACCAGTGACCTATTAAGTATAATAGGGTGTCAAAGTGTCATGATGTGTCCCAAAGTACCAGTGACCTAAAGTGACCTATAGTGTTAGTGTTCTAAAGTGCCATAAAACGCCATATAGATTCATAATGTCATAAGGTCTTGAAGTCTCGAATAATTATAAATTGTTCAAGACACATATAATAATACTATCGTGTCATACAGTGTTGAAAAGTGTCGTAAGGTGCAGTGTCGTAAAGTGTCAATAAAGTATACCATTCATGCTTTAAACTCTTGCAAAGTGTCGTAGAGTGTCATTAATGTTGTAAAGTGCATCAAGGAGTACAGCAAGGTATCGTCAAGTGCTATGAGGTATCATAAAAGTGTCAAGACTATTCCAGGAGGTGACCCTGTACGGTGCTAGGACTTACGCTACCACCAGTACAAGGTAACTACTAATACTGCTACTGCTGCGTTCTTGACATATCGAAAGAGTTCTCTTTTTTTTTCTCTTTTTTTTTTTACGGGGATTAGCCCACCCGGGCACAGGTCACTGACCCACATCGGGACCTGGGGGGCGAAAATGTAATACTACTACTACTACTACTACTACTAATAATAATAATAATTCGTTCATAGTAAATACAATTTATAATAACAAATAAAAATAAAATCATAATAATAATAACAACACTAATACTAATACTAATAATAAAGGACCATAAAGAAATACAAAAATGAAAAAAAATCAACAATGAGAAACGATATATGAATGTTGTGCTGTCAATAATACGAGAAACAATTGAGACCCTGCAAATTTGTGTAAATGAGGCAGAAAGTCAGATCAGCAACCTGGGACTTGGTCACAATTTTTGTGATGCCATATGGCAGCAGGGTCTACCATTAGACAACATAGTCATCTATTTGGCATAAACTAGTGCTTAAGATCATTGGTTTTGCCTTAGTTGTTTCTGAAAGTTAAGTGTGAATAATCATATAGGTGTTTGTGTGGAAGAGACGGCAGGGAAGGGGAAATTCTTCTCGCGAAGAGTGGAGGAAAAATTCTTAAGGATGTCAACATATCTTTCAACATTAAACCCTCCCTGACATCCCCGACGCCGTGGAGAGTCATCCACCTCTACACAATAGCCCTCACTCGGTTGCTCTTTTGTTTTTCATAGATATTGCGCCGATGATATTTGCATAAATTAATGTAGATCTTATCACTTTGCCATATTCTTCACTTTCATGTCAAATTTTGATTGGTTATTAACGGCAAGCTATGCGGGATTTGATAAAGTAATTTGAAATACAGTATACTAAATTAACCATGCTGCAGGTTGCAAGCATAAATCTTACCTTGTGTTCTTAAGGCGGCACACATGGATACGGCCATGGTTGTTGGACGAAATTGTTTTTTTTCGTCGGTAAACACTAGCTTTGCCCAAAATTCCTCCTCCTCATCGACAGTATGTCGATGAGGAGGAAAGGCACGGTGGGATTTTATTAACCTGTCTGGTCATTGCTCATTAGTGGAATATCCGGTGTAATAAGCAATGGCCTTTTTTGAAGCTCCAACATCATGTTATACTGTGTAGTCTAGACTGTAGAGTGTTCGTACTAGTACAAATGCAGGGATAGATTTTAGAAGCAGAAACAAAATATATTTTTTTCAAAATTTATTTATACCTGCTAACGTGTTCGTGGGTAAGTATTGACTTTATTCACCTTGGCTGACCACCGATTAATTGCCTGGTTTGTGTGAGGGAGGACGTTCTCAGCGTAGTTGCCAGTCTGTGTGGCTTATACGTGGTGTGGACTGTACAGGCTGGCATTGCTTATAGTCACTAGGTAAGAGTGCTTTCTGTAATACCTCAGCCACGAGTGAGGCCTCCACAGCATATCATCCCTCTCATCAAAAACTGTTCTATGATCATAATTATCTCTCCATGTCCTTGATCAGTATCGTTTGTAGCGACGTACTGTGAAATAGCCTTCCTTGGTAAGCTGTTCGAATTCCTCGTCATTTTATCAGGAAGTTCAGACATCTTTGCAAATACTGTAGATTTTTACCTTCTTGGCGTATAACAAATGTCCAGCAGCATGTAATTGTGGAAGCATTTGGCGCAAACAATACAAATGCAAATCCACTGCCCTGTACGTTCAACTCTGACAAAGAGTTTCATCAAATAAACTTGATCATAGTACTGTAGCCACAGTTTTGACGTGCGGCATAAATCCTTTATATGGCAAATAATGGTTACCATCTTCTCATGAATCTTTGTAAGAATTGAACTTGACAGGACTTTCTCCATAACAGTATTACGATTTTTTTTTTTTTTTTTTTACGGGGATTAACCCACCCGGGCACAGGTCAACGACCAACAACGGGGCCGGGGGCGACAAAATAAGAATAGAAAGAAATTAAAAATAGAAACGGAAATGGTTATATTAATCTACACCACGAAGAGGCCGGAAAACCAGCTTTTTAAAGTAAGACAGATTGTAAGAGTATGGAAACACAGAAGAAAACAGAGCATTCCACAGTTTGGCTGTGTGAGGACAGAAGGGTGCACTATAACGGGTTATTCTAGTGTGACCGACATCCACAGAGAAACGGTGGGCACCGCGGGCAAGACGTGTGTTACGAGCCCACGGCCTTGCCGGCGGTACAAAGGATGCCAAATCCACCGAACATTGCCTGTTAAAGTACCTGTAAAAGAGAGAGAGAGTGAAGCAACATTGCGGCGAAGAGAAAGGGAAGAAAGATTCTCAGCTAAAGGAAGAGAGTTAATAAGACGAAATGCCTTTGATTCCACCCTATTTAACAGTTGGACAGAAGAGCCACCCCAAATATGAGAGCAGTACTCCAAGTTAGGACGAATGAATCCCTTATATACTTGAAGCAACTGCTCTAGAATGAAGTAGCTACGGCATCTGTACAGCATTCCCAGCTTTCGGGAGGCAGGTATGTTGAGGATGTGTGGCTTCCATGACATATTAGAGGAAATGGTGAGGCCTAGCATATCTCTTTTAGAATTTGGCAGCATGATTGCGCCCTGAAATGTGATTGGTGGGAGATCATTTAATTTGGAAAGTGTAATTGGTAAATACTGAGTTTTATTACTATTGAATTTAACCAAGTTTCTACCTGCCCATTGGCAGATGCTGCACAGAAGCAGTTAAAAAGATCTAGGGTAGCATTGTTTTTCTTCATCATACACATCAAGCACATTTTCTAGCAAAATTTTCGGAAGAGCAAACTGTGTAAGAAAGTACGCTAGTAGGGCACGGGAGTAAGTATGACCTGATATCATGTGGTTTACTAATAACTGGGCATAAATTGTGGCCCAAAAGTTCTTCAATAGCCCGCTACCACTCATAATGTTACATCTTGGTGTTTTTGTATATACATTGTAACTGCTACAGGTCTTTACAAAAGTATAAAGTTTTATACAAACTTGGGAAGGTGATTATGTTCTCTACATATTTTATTGAGGCACATTTCTTCATTGAGGTGACGAGTTCTGTGAAAATTAATTTTGAAAAAAATTTTCCCTGATTTTTATTTTAATTGTTATTCTTCAAAAACGTATTAATTACCTGAATATAGCATGATTTAAAACAACTTTTACTGAATTTTATTTTTCGATAAAGTTAGTACTTTTGCAGCTATTTACCTTTTAAAATTTTCCAGTATGGAGGCTAACTCCGGTGCCGGATGTCATGGGAACCTTTATATATTGTACGTGATACATAACTCTACGTCTGTACCATTTTTCAGCTGTTATCTAATTATTTCCGGTTTACCTCAATATTTACCCTAAAGTTCCTGAGCGATGTATGTTACGATTATTTGTTCCACCACCTACCTCAAAAAGCTACATAATCATGACACTGCAATAAACGGACAAGAGAGAATGGCTATGATTCATAAAAGGATTAACATATCATATGAAACATTACACATGGCAAGGGCGACCCAGCCAAGGTCTCAGAATCCATTTTTTTATGGTATCAAAATCTTCTATCTTGCGCAGTCATATCCCATTGTGCTAACCTAACCTAACCTAACCTAACCTAACCTAACCTAAAACCTAACCTAAACTAACCTAACCTAATCTAACCTAACTTTACCTAACCTAACCAGCACAATGAGATATGAAAGCAAGAAAGACGATTCTGATACCATAAAACAATAGATTTCTGAGGCAATGGCTGGATCACCCTTGCCATACGTAATGCCTTCTGAAACAGTTGGAATTAATCATTATAGGAGCTAGATAGTGAATATAAAAATCCACAGAAAAAGTCCATGAAAGTTAATTATGAAATCGGGATGACTATGAACCGGTGACCCTTTCACAGCGGGAGGTTACCCTAAGCTGAATAAAATCGTCTGGCGGTAGCCAGAATGAAATGGCAAGTGCGTGACACGCGGTGAAAGGGTTATCATATGTTGATATTGGACAATTGTCTCATAATTACTAAGGGGTAAGTCAAGTCAGTCAGGAAGGTCGGCTTTGTTACTGCAGCTTCAAATTACGTTTGTGTTTGTAATTATGAATAAGTTTGCTTTGCACACCCTAACAAAAAGCTATCGGCATGCTTATGTGTCTGCGGCAACAGTTCACAATGAATAATGTGTGTTTTGTTACTATTGATATGTATTTGTTTTTACGGCTAAACGAAAACAATTTGTAAACATCTTTCTACCCGTTTGCGTGTTTCCGTGAGACTTGTAGCTCTGATTATTTACTGTATCATAAATGCTTTATACGTCTCCATTACTCCTTTGTACAATAGTAGTAAATAAAGGCGCAAGAAAAACCTGTTTATCAAAATATGAAAATTATGATGTGCTGATACTAATTTGAGGACGTCTATACATTCTTCAAGACGAGCATCAGGCTTGTTAGTTTTGACTTGTGAAGATTATGAGAACACGGAGGTTAGAGTTTATCCGTACTATATATTGTCAAATGTATCTGTGAGAGACTACAAAGAGTGAGGCAGGCACACATGACGTACACACGCATGGGTTTTGACAGGTATAATCACTGTCAGCACAAACCTGCACTCGATCATCTCGCCACGCATGTCTGTGCTGTCTCCATTAATAAGGGGAACAGGCATACTATCCCAAACCTGGACGCTTCGAGACTCAATGAAGTGTAACAAGATTATAATTCAGTGTATTAAACAGTGGGTCAGTGCTCCGATTCTCTTATGGTCGTCTGTGCATATATTTACTTGCTAACTGAAGAAATTAAATAAGTAATACTGATACATTACTTAGGTTTTATAGCAACAGTAATAGCAGACGTCCGTGTGTACATGTTTTATACCTTATATCCGGATAAGTTAAGTATAATAATGCATTGGCATTAAGGTGTGTGAAGTAAAACAGTTCATCAGTCCTTTTGATGTAATAATTTTTTAATGGCAATAAAACATTTCAATTTCTATTTCTGTTCGTTAGATCTCTCAGAATTGTTCGAACGACAACAATCACGGTATTTGATTTTTTTGATGGAATATTAATGTGGAATAAATAATTAATTATTTGTATGTGCCCGTAGTCTCCACACCTGTAAGAAACCCATTATAGCAATTCTCTGTACCGCCGAAGGAAGAGATATGCAGAACCAGTGGATAAACGCTAAGAAAATTTTATGTTGATTTTTTTTATTAAACAGAGCACACAGAAAACACCTAGCTGGATCACTTAGAATAAGACTCAAAGATTCTTAATAAAAATGACGTCAAATTACAGTGAAACTCTATTGTTCCGCTCTCTCATTCCTGTTTTGTCGTTATAAAGAATTAGCTCGTGCAAATTTGAGACCCTAGGCTCAGGTGTGTGTGAGTTTAGGCATCACAACATTACTGGAACCTGAACGATCAGCAGGTAGACAAAATAAAGGTGTCAGTGAACGATTGATGAGGATAAGAATTTGGAGTGTACAGTCAAGGAGTCTGTGGTATTAATAGGTGTTGATATTATATAATTTGATAAAATGACATAACACCATAAACTACTATCTCAATGCCTTATTCAAAGGTTTTTCTTAGAATTCACATACCAGGTAAAGTTAGCTCATATATTTTTTTATTTCAATGATTCATAATCTAGGCATGAATCCTGACTCAGAGTTGAAGCAAGAACATTTTCAAATTTATGACTGAGCTATTACCTGTAGATACTGAGCTCTGTAAGTACTGGTGAGGAGGAGTAACCCTTGGTGATGCAGCCACCACAGATCTATCATCCTTTTTAATTGTTTCGTAGGGACTGATTACTATACTGATATATTTTTGGTGAATATGAAATACATCTGATCAATATTAATGCAAGATGTTGGAAGGAAAAATGACATGATTATCAATACAGGCAGACAGACCAGATGGTACAGGCACCTAGGCCAGATGGTATAGGCAGCCAGAGAAGTATTGGCCTCAGTCCACGTGAAGTAATGTCTTTATCTGAGAGAAATGACGCATGCCTTTTTAACCAACAGTCAGGAGTAGTTGGTACCCCTACAGTATTGAGGTAAATATCCTGCTAAATTCGCCCTACAACACGCCCTCATATGCTTGAGTGACGCACAGGCGATACACAATTCACTAAGAGAAAATAACCTTAATGTCTCCATCGTACTTACTGTAGTATGATATTGTTGACATATTATTGTTGAAGGTTTAATATACAGTTGTATTCTCGCTTGATAACTTTACTGCTGTGGCCGTACTTAACCCCACTGTGTAGGTAGATCATTAAGGGAAGTTTCGATAAAGTACGCAACTTCCTTGTATTGATGATTTGTTAAAAAAGGGAAACTTACGATTTGTTTCATGTTTATATTATCTAGTAACCTTTACTTCGCACTTCAATATATATATATATATATATATATATATATATATATATATATATATATATATATATATATATATATATATATATATATATATATATATATATATATATATATATAAAAACCTAGGGGCACGAAACGTAATATTACAATAATATTTACACAGGAAAACGTGGATGACATAAATCTTGATAAAATCACACGGGAAGGAAACAACGGGCACCTTGTTTCGTCTTTACTCAAGCATCTAGAGTTGCTCTGAGATGTGATTTTATATATATATATATATATATATATATATATATATATATATATATATATATATATATATATATATATATATATATATATATATATATATACACACACAGAAGGGTGGTCCTTATTTTTCAACTTTGAATTTTTACCATTTAGAACAAAAACATTTTGTGTGAAGTTATTTTTAAATATATTAAGATTTAGAGGTTGCTCAAAGCTGTCAAAATTTAAGTAATCGATGTAGTCGATTACATTGTAGCCGATTACGCCCACCACTAGTGCGTCGCATTTGGCACGATTGCGGTGAGTTTTTGTTGGTCGTGATTGATGATTGGGAAATTGGAAACAGTTCTGTAGAGTATTCTCATTAATAATTTATATTAATAGTTAATTTCTTTATTCCTCAGGTCAAAATGATTAATGGGGGAGTAAAAACATGAGAAAATGTGTATTTGATAAAGACATTATGTGATGACATTACAGGGGCTAAGTTACCTTCAAGCAGGCAAGTGTTACAGTATTTTTTAAGCCTGCATCGCATACAGTAAAATACCACCAGAGTGGCAGTTGGGAAGTCACAGACAAAGTTCTTCAATTTTGGACAGCAAACATTCCCACACCACAAACCAGATTGTGTGAATCAAGTGCACTAAATGTTTGACAAGTGGAGAAGTTTGAAAAAGAACTCTTCAAGAAAGACAGAAACTCAAAAAGCAGAAGAAAAGTTCACTGATACATTTGAAGATCTCTTTGACATTGCACATGTGAATGGTTGAATATGATGACAGTTCAGGAGGATACGGATTTCTTAATAGCGCAACGAGAAAGGGCGTCGTGGGAATGTCATCTTCTTGACAAAGTATTTCTGAAAAGAACTAGAAACGACGAGAGAAAAACAATCAAAGACAAAAGAGAAGTTGGCTGCAGACGGTGCAGAGGGAAGAAGCCAAAAATGACAGGCCATAGTTGATCTTGGACAGCAGTAGTACGTCTTCTTCTGAGGAATCTAACCCAGTTCTGGCCCATCAGCACTTCAAAGTCCACCTACTGTCAGAAGCGTGGGCGAAAAGAAGTTCTAACTTCAGAACTTTCTGCAGCATTAGATCGGACCAAGTCCTCAGATAGAATGGTCATGCACATTGTCACCCAAACTGCTCAGGTCTGGGCCATGATGTCAGTGATGATTCTGAATCGATCAAGCATCAGGAGGAAACGTCAGCATCATCGCAGTAGCAGGGCAGCTGAAATCCTTTCAAACTTCAAACCAGAGTCAGTTATAATTGTTCACTGGGATGGTAAATTGATGCCTGATTTGACGGGGCATGGGGTCATGTTGACAGACTCCCAGTTCTTGTCGAACGTGGCACCCTCAACTTCTTGCTGTTCCAAAACTTCCCTCTGTTACCGGTGATGAACAAGCAAAAGCTGTTGTGAAGGCTTTGCAGCAATGGCACATTGCACACATCGTGCATGGCATGTGTTTTGATACTGTCATGTGCCCTTCCATAGCAACAAGCATGTCGTGTGGTATCTGTTTACGCCTCCACTCCACACAAGCTATTAATAACATTATTTTTACTATTATCATATTGTTGTTCTTAGTTATTTAGGTAAATTGTTTATCTATGTATGTCATTAATATGCATCATTTGTGTTACTGTGTTAAGTCAAACCAAGAGTAGTATTAATGGTTATAAGACTATTTGGCTTCTGTCCTGAGTCACGTGATCTAAGACGCTCCTCACTCATATGCTGGGTGGGCAGAGACTGACTCTCACTTCTCACATCGCTCCTGAACCAAGAAGACCTCTCAACAAGACCTCCTGCTGGACCCGGAACTGTGAAGACCGCCCTCTCCCTTGTGCCATTGTTGGCCATCTTCCCGGACCGGACCACCCACGACTGTCATCGTCCACAACAACTCACGAGCGTTCTCGGTTTATCGAGCATTAGCTTGCCCTCCCCACTGGTGGTGTGAGTGACCCACACTCCAGCTGGAGAGCAGTTATAGCGCGATATTCCCGGCGTGGTTTGAGCTCTTTTCCTTCCACTACTATTTTTCCTTTTTCGCCCTGGCCTAGGGACCTGCACCCTCAAAAGTGTATTCGTCCTGCGGTCCCCCCTGTAACTGTTCACCTCCCTCCCAGGAGATTGTGAACACGAAAGGGGGTTGGAGCAAAACCCATCCCAGCCGAGTCTTTCCAGGAAAACCGTGATCGTGTGGGTCCACCTGGAAAGAGGGTAGCAATCCTTATCCTTCCCAAATAGGCACACTTAGCTCACGTCTATAAGTGAGCAGTCACATACACTAGGAAGTAGGCTTCCCCAACGGGGCTCCGGGAGAGAAGCTCAGGAACCACTCTACGACCACCAGCCAGTGGGGAGTGCTGTAATTCCTCTGCTATTTACTCAACCGGAATAGGTAGGATCTAAAAAAAAAAAAAAAACCCGGTTATGGAGCGCGTACACCCTCCTAACCGCGACCCCCGCCTGAACCGCCAACCTGACGACCCGAACTACGACAGGCTTCGCACAGAGAAAGCGGACCAGTTACGCGCCTTCAATGAAGCCCTGAAAAGTAAGAACACTGCCACCACCTCCAACAACTCCACCACCACTGCTACCGCCACTGAGGACAACTGGACGAAGGTAGAAAACAAGAAACGCCGACGTGCCTTTTCGGGAAACGAATGCCGTCAAGCAGCACAAAAGGCACCCATCACCACCACCAGCTCACCTCCAACGACACTGCCAAAATTCCGAATCACGAAAACGGACGCAAAAACAACATATGCCGCCGTCACAGAGATGGAAAAGCAAAACCCACTGGCCAAGTTCTCAGTGCGGCCCAACCTAAAGGGGGAGATGATTATTCACCCCAAAGACAAGGACTCTGCCACCACCCTCGACACTTACCTGCAAAACACCACCACCGTTGCGTCAACAAAGCTGGACCCCGCCCAGAAACTGATGAAGTCGGTAGTCCTCCGGTACCCAAAGGAACTACCTCTCGAACCCCTGGAGAACCACCCGAAGATCTTAAAAGCCGAGAGATGCTCTCCCCTGTCCGACAAGACGGCCACCACGAAACAAGTGCTCATAACGCACTACGGCTCACCCCCCAGCACCATAGACCTCAAAACCTGGGGGATCTACGAAGTGAGGCCCTTCGTCCCAGAGCCCCTGCGGTGCTTCAGATGCCAGAAATACGGGCACCATCAGACAAGGTGCACGTACAAGGAAATCTGCGCAGTCTGCGCACAGAAGCACGGCACACACTCCTGCCTCACCAAGTTGAAAAATGGGGAAAAAATTGCCCCCAAGTGTGCCAACTGCGGGGGCAAACACCACGCCTGGAATCCTGGATGCTCCGAGAGAACAAAGAGGGTCCAGGCAAACCGACCAGCAGCAAGACCGGCCCCCACCGCCTACACACCAGCCCCACCAAGTACCTTCGTGTGGGGAACCCAAAGGCCAAAACAACAAAGACAACCTCCTCAGCCAGTCAACACCCAAAGTGCAGCCCAGTTTCCTGGCCTCACTACGGCCACACCTCAGCCACCCAAGCAGCAGACAACGACAACCACGAGAAAGACAAAAGAAGCACACACCAAGGCACCAGAAGGAATGATACACGTATCAGACCTAGCCAAGGTACTGACAACCTTCGCGGAGGGCCTAGCCGGACTACTGGGCCACAAGATCCAACCCACACAGCTCCAAATACTCATGGGGAGCGTCCTCGGGCAAGTCGCCACAGCTCCAGCCAACTCAGTGGAGGAAGCCACGCCGGTCCTCACACGAGTGACAGCCGAGGTACACTCTACACCGAAGAAGGCCACCAGAGAACCCAAGATACCGACAGCTCCCAGAAAGAAACTGGACGTTTCAACTCCCCTGAACCGAACCACGGCCCAGAAGGCAAAAACCACAGAACACGAAGATATGAACCTGATCCAGTTGGAATCGAGCTTGGACATCTCCATCGAGGACCACCAGAAGTCCCCGATGAAACAGTGGTGGAAAACATCAGCACCCTGAACATCCTAACATGGAATGCTCAGGGCATCAAAAACAAGAAACACCTCCTACAAGAAGCAGCAGCCAAGGACAAGCTTGACATCATACTCCTACAAGAAACACTTCTACAAGAACACCACTGTTTCAAATTCAGCGGTTACAAGACATACAGGAGGCATTTCACGCAGGCGTCAACAAGAGGATGTATGATCTTGGTCAAGTCAAGCATACCCTCCGCCGATGTCACGCAGCAATTTCCATGTGGGGAAAACATCGAGACACAGGCCGTCAAAGTAACCCTCCAAGAACGGGAATTAACTGTTCACAACATCTACAAGAACCCAAGGGGCTCACTGGAGGTTACTCAATTATTTGCTTCGGCCGCTGACCACGCCACACTCATAGGAGGGGATTTCAACGCACATCATCCCTTCCTAAGCTCGGCAAGCCCCACAAATGAAGACGGCCTACACCTATACACCACCTTTCAAGATACACCCGAGATCTGCCTCCTGAACACCGGAGAGCCCACCCACACTAGGGGAGGAAGGCTAGATCTAACCTTCGTCTCCAGTGCACTACAGCCTTCGGCCTCCTGGCAGATACACCCCACGCTGACCAGCGACCACTTCGCAACCCTAACAACGCTGAAGGTGAACAAACTCCCCACTCCACCCCCCCGAGATGGAGATACAATACCCAAAAGGCAGACTGGGGACTCTTTAAGAAACACCTGGCTAAGTGGCGCGAAAAATCACAGCCGGCCGGCGCAGCACCCGTGGATGAGACAACCCTCCACCACCAATTGGTCGAGGCGTTTCACCAAGCGGCAGAAGAGGCTATCCCAAAAACAAAACCCACATCAAGACAGTACAATGATTACTGGTACTACTGTCCCAGGGTGAAAGAACTCAACCACAGAGTGAACATGGCCCGAAGAAACTACAGGAGACATCCCACGGCAACAAACAGACATCTCCTGCAAGTCATAGTTAAGGATACCAGGGAAGAGAAGGAAGAAATAAAAAACGTAAGCTGGCTCAAGTGGTGCTCCGAACTGAACGAGCACACCTCCCTTGGCAAGATGTGGGCCCAGATCCGAAGGGCATCTGGGAAGGCAACACCACCACCACCAACCCATCCCAACCCAGAAGAGGAAGCCGAGAGACTTGCAAAACTGTTCTCTGACCGAGCAGCAACGAAAAACCTCCCGAGACAGGCGGAGGAGACACAACGGCGTCTGCGACAGGTCAGACTCCAGATGATCGAAGAGGCCTGCAACAGTGAAGATGACACTGACAGACCATTCAACCAGCAAGAACTCCAGAAGTCGCTAAAACGAAGCAAGGACACAGCACCAGGGGCCGACAGGATAACCTACTCCATGCTTTCTCATGCCGGTACAGCCGGACACGAGGCTCTGCTGCAAGCCATCAATGCCTCGTGGACAGCACAAAGACTCCCACCGGAATGGAAGAAGGCAGATATACAGCCCATTCCGAAGCCCAGAGAACCAGACAAACCGAGGCCCATCTCCCTTCTCAGCTGCATAGCGAAGACGGGAGAAAGAATGGCTCTCAACCGACTCAAGTGGAAAGTAGGCAGCCCACACCCTCACATCTTTGCTTACACCGAGAACACCGGCACAGGCAACAACATCGCCGAGATACTCAGCACAGTGGACAACAAACCAGCTCTGGTGGTCTTCCTCGACCTGGAGAAAGCCTTCGAACTAGCAAATCCATTGGCCATTACAACTACGCTCGCTAAAAAAGGCGTCAAAGGAAGGTTGCTGGGGTGGATCCAGAACTACCTCACACAGAGAGAAGCACGAGTACGCTTTCAGGGAGCAACCTCAAGCTACAGGGTCCATGAAAACGGAACCCCACAAGGAGGCATCCTCAGTCCAATGCTGTTCAATGTCCTGATGGAAAATCTAGTCAAACTTCCTTTCAGACAAACAGCCAAGCTCCTATGCTATGCAGACGACTTACAGCTTATAGTAAGAGGATCGAACAGACTAGCCAACACGCAACACGCACTCCAACTTATAGAAGAGGAGTGCAACAGACTTGGACTCAAGATAAATCCAGCCAAGTCGAAAGCGATGGCCATCTGCACAGACACACCAGACAAGATGCTCTCCATACAAAACACGCCGGTAGTCTGGACCAACGCCCACCAGTGTCTTGGAATCTGGTTTGACCAGAAACTCACCTTCAAGCCGCAACTCGAGTATTTCAGGCACAGGACGAAGAGCAGACACAATATAATGAGGTCGCTCACCAGCAAATCCGCAGGAGCAAACCTTCATGTGCTCAAAGCCTACTACACAGCCGCCATCAGATCGCTGGTAGATTACAGTGCTCCAGCACTCATTGGACTGAGAGAAGACCAAATAGCTAAGCTAGAAGTCATCCAAAACAATGCTCTCAGGACCATGCTCGGAGCACCCATGTGGACCAGAATTTGCAATCTGCAAATGGAAACCGAACTACCACCCCTGGCAGTACGAGTCAAGCAGGTGACAGCCGGTCTCCTCGCCAAAATCTGTAGAGCAGACAAGCCCACAGTTGCCAAGATTCGAATCAGTGCCTCCCTCCACCTCGACCACAGAGTGCGAGGGGCCACCTGGTCGCACGAGGCAAGCGAGGTCATCCGACACCTGCAAGCAGAAACACTCGTCAAGAACAACCAAGACACACGAGACAATGGTTACGCTGTTCCTCCACCATGGAGCCCTCCACCAGCCACACTCAAATTTACCGACCTAGGCGATAGTAAAGCCAACCTCCAGAAGGAGGACCTCAAAAAAATAACTCTCGAAGCCATAGCCACCGAGACACCGGCTGATGCAGCATCATACTTCACAGACGGCTCGGTGGACCCAAAACATCATAGATCCGGAGCGGCCTTCTACACCCAAGGTCAGACCCTCCAATGGAGACTTTCCAATGACTGCTCCACCCTACAAACAGAACTGGTAGCAATCTCAAAGGCCCTACAACACGCTGCAACACAACACAACAAGTCCGTCATAATTCACACGGACTCGAAATCGGCCATGCAGGCGCTGCAACACAGTCAACCAAGAGACAACGTCCACATCATCACCTCGATCCTCGCACAGCTACAGGAATTCCAAAGCCAAAACCGACCAGTCGTCTTACACTGGATTCCCAGTCATGTAGGGATCGGAGGAAACGACGTGGCAGACGAAGCAGCCAAGGCAGCTACACGTTCTAGTAGCGTACACATCCAAGTTCCAGCAAGTGTGCAACAGATCAAGAATCACCTCAGAAAGACTACCAAGCTCCACATCAAAAAGAGCTTCCTTCATGCACTCAACGCTGGTTCCCAATCAGCCAAATGGTACCTGGCGGCCACAAAAGGGGAACCACCTTTCGCTGACAAGAAAACTCCAAGACAAACCCAAGTCAGCCTTCATCGACTACGACTAGGGTACAAGTGCTCCTGGCAGATGATCGGAAATTACGTCATGGAATGCACCTACTGTCAGGAGCCAGCAGCCAACCCACTTGAACACTATCTCCTCGATTGCGAGGTCACACAAAGCCTCCGAAACAGAACTCAAATCTCCCAAGAAACACACACAACACCAGCGGCCACTCTAACCCGAAAGGCCCATACAGACCACATTCACCACCTACTCCGGGTCATCACACGATACCCACCACCCAGATAGCTTAGAAAGCATCCTCTCCCAGCAAGTGCGGACCCCAGTTCGGGGGGCGCGCCACTCCGAGGCTGACCACGTCCAAGAGTGGGGGCCGGTGGTAAGCGTCCACTGATCGGTGGTCCGCTCACACTTGCAACCTGCAGTATCCCTCCAATCTGCAGGTGGGACCACCTCCAATCCCAATCCGGTCTGGCTGCTCCTGGAGCTCCAGCCGGAACCACCAAACGGGCCGCCTATAGGCAAAGGCCCGTGTCGGACTACGGTCCGACAATCTCACAACAACAACAGACTGACTCTAGTAACCGTTGGTATAGGCTATAGGTAAGACGTGTCCACACCGACCCAGTACAGACATGCTTTGTTCAGTCATCTACAATACCCTAGTGGTATCTGGTAATTAGTGGCACGTTAACTTAGGCCTAGGAAGGAATCCTGGTGTTAAGGAATCTCCTATTTGGTAGGAATTAACCAGTTGGTTGCGATTGCTGTGTATATATTGGGATGTCTGTGTTTAATATAGTTAATGTTAAGTATTACTCATTTGATTTAACTCCTTAACGGTATGTTTTCACCCTTCCGGCATCACTCTTATTTTACTATACAATCACTTATTCCCTTAAATTCCATGGTTGCTAGACAGTACTCCTTTAAGAACATAAATTGAATTAATTTATTATCTTCCCATTTGTGACTCACTTACTCCAACATATTCTTATTTATTCAAGTGCATTCAGTTGAGTCGGTTTTTGTGGGAATAATTATTGCCGTGTTCCCTGTTTGTTCCTTTATTTGATGATAACTTGGGGTAGGTTTCACTCACCAGTTATAAAGGAGATTGGGATCACGACACTACAACAAGCTCAAATACTGGTCACCACAAGGGTGCATGTGTCAAAATTGAGCAGTTGTTGGGTCGTGATTTGCTATATTTTGCCTGCCGCCACCATGTACTAGAACTTGTAGCTGGAGTTGCTTTTGAAGCTGTAATGGGGCACTCGGCTGCTCCTGACATACAGCTGTTCAGAAGATTCCAAGCCAAATGGGAACAAATTGACAAGCAGAAGTTTGAAGACTCCTTCACCGACGATCTGGCAGAAGAATCCGTCAGAGCTGTAAGGGTCGATCTTACCAAATTCAATGAGAAGGCTCTATTGGAGACACAGCTTCGAGATGATTATCGAGAGCTGCTAGAGCTGGCCTCCATCTTCCTTGGCACATCACCTTCTCGGGGAGTACGATTTTCTGCTCCTGGTGCAATGCACCAAGCACGATGGATGGCAAGGACCATTTATTCTTTCAAAGTGTGGTTATTCCGTTCTCAGTTTAAGCTTACTCCAAAGGAGAATAGAGGACTAAGAGATTTTTGCATTTTCTTTGCCCGAATATATGTGAAGGCTCGGACAACTGCTCCAATTGCTGCAAAGGCACCAAAAGGAGATCTGATGTTGCTTAAAGCTCTACAAGACTACGGTACCATCAGCGACGCCATATCAAAGATAACTTTCCACAAAATGATGAGACACCTCTGGTACTTGTCAGAAGAGTTGGTTGCATTGGCCTTCTTTGATGACAATGTTCTCCCAGCATTGAAGAACCACATGTTGGAAGCTATGAACATCGTTATTGGAGAAGAAAAGCATGTCAAACGGGTTACAATCAATCCAGATACACTCCAAGTGAAGAACCTATATGATTTCACAACAAAGAACAAAAAGTCAATCTTCAAAAAGCTCAACTTGAATACAGATTTCCTGGCCCTCCCAGGAGAACAGTGGAAAGATGATCCTGGCTTCCAAAATGCAAAAGCCAGTGTACATGCTTTGTCTGTGATCAATGATCATGCAGAAAGATGAGTAGCCTTAGTCCAAGATTTCTCAGGCCGCATCACCAAGGACGAACAGCAACTGCCATATCTACTGCAGGCAGATTCTGACCACAGGAAATCATTCCTTAATGCCCTCAAGCAGACCTTACTGGGCGACAAAGAGTGAGACTGGTCCTCATGCGACCCCTGCCTTGAGCAGCTAATACCCACTTAGACTAAGTGGGGGGGGGGGCCCAGGTTTGGGGACTAGGAAATGATGTGTTATGAACATTAAGCATAAGCATAATATTGTTAAATTTCATTTGACTTGAGCAACCTCTAATTATTAAGATATGTAAAAATTATTTTACAGGCAATGTTTCTACCCCAAATGAAAACTTTTGCCCGGGTCTGTGACAAAAAAATGTTTTTGTTTTTTTGCCCCAAATAAAGGACCACCCTAATACACAGGGGTATATATATTCGTGATGTCGCGGCTGTCAGGTCTCAAAGCTCTGCAGTTGCGTTTGCGGTTACAGTTGGCTGATAGTCACAACTACACGGTTGCGGTTGCAGTTGTTTGGTTTAACTTTAAACTTGGATTAATGCTGCAACCTGTGTGAACTTTTCAGCTTATCTTCCTTTGACTTTTCCCTGTGAAAAAGCTATAATTTTGAGCAACATATTATTCCACTTTAGTGTACAGCTCGTACTCAAATGTACGAAGCTATAGGACTAAAAATATTATCTCTTAGCACAAACTATGAGATGTTTATGCAAGGATTCCAGCAATGTAAGTTATATTCTGCTAAATCTAGTCTGTGACATTTTATAAGAGTGTATTAGCCCCTTAGTCTTTATATAAATGTCAGGGCAGTACATTGGATTTATATAATCATATCACTCCCTGTAACTTTCCACTGGCTATGAGGTTACATGGTCATATCACGTGATGGATAGGTTCCTTGAGGCGCGGCCCTAAGACTGTTAAGGTCACCTTCTAAAAGCCGGTTGCCTGGGGCATTGTCACTCAACACCTCACACCAACCGGACGTATTTAGCAGAGCTATTTAACATAGCCTCCGTCCTCATCTTAACACTCATAGCTACAGTGATTAAGTTACGGTGATATACACTTGGAACTGTATCTGAAATAGTTTCTCAATAAATGGATAACAGACAATTGGGTTTCGCTACTAAAACCCTATATAATATACATGTTCCAGCCTCATTAACCCACACGGAACCAATTTCAATTGTTTATTCCTTGATAGAGGAAGTGGGATCCTAATGCTGTCACTAGGTACCCCTGTACAATGACACCAGAAGCATCTGGCAAGTATGACAAGTATATACAGCATAAATATTATAAAGGGGCTTACTAAAGCCTATGGAAGGAAGGATATTCCTTTAACACATAATCAATGTTATTTACAAAATATCTGGCCAGTATGGGAAGGATCATCATGTCTCAGTCAGGGGGTCGTGGAGTGGTGGTCCAGCAGGCGTCATGGAAGCGTTGTGTGTGGGGACATCTTGGGAGGTAGTGGATAAGGGTGCTGCTGTCGGGTCTTTTGCATAATGCACAAGAGCGTTGCTCAGGGGATGCGGGGATACCAATCTCCCAAGCAAAGTCATACCCAATGATGATACAGGCAGCAATCACGTCCTATTTCCGCGACCCTTTCCCATAGACGTACGAGAGGTCAGGAAGTTTACGGAGGACATCGTACCAGGTGGGCGGAGAGTCCAGGCGGATGGCTGCTTCCCGAGCTTCTCTCTGTTTGCGGCGAATTTGGGTCCTAAGCTGTAAAAGTGTTCAAGGAACAACGTAGTCAGGTGTGGCCTTGTTGCAGCCAGTCTTGGCAAGGCCATCTGCTGCCTTATTCCCCAAGATACCGACATGACTGGGTATCCATAGGAATGTCACAGGACGGCCTGCATCCTGAAGTGTGGATGTTAACCCTCGTATTTGGAGGATGAGGTCCTTATTTTCCCCTGATCCAAATGCGATCCCGTCGAGAGCAGACCTGGAATCGCAGCAGACAAGCAAGGGGCAGAAATCATCTGCTTCTTCCTCAGCGAGAAGGGCAGCAAGGAGGGCTATTAGTTCAGCCTGAGTCGAGGATGCCCCGTCAGAAACTCTGAGAGACAGTTTGATAGGCTCAGGGGCATCAGGACGGGAGATGTAGACACCAACCCCGGCCCTACCTGTAGCGGGGTCAACAGAACCATCAGTGTAGAGGACGACCCTACCTCGGGACCAGTGGGCGATCCTGGAGGGGTGGTATTTGCAGAGAATAACAGGGTTCACCTGGGATTTCGGGAGCGGTCCACCGAGGGCAATCACTTCAGGTTGAAAATCCAGCCAGGGAGAAGGAGACGAACCAACAGTAGGGGTGACAACAATATGAGGCAGGAGGTCGTGTTCCTGAAGGGCTCGGATGAGTGACTCTCGCCACTGTCTTCTAGATGGAGGTCGGCCTCGGACAGCAGGAGTCGAGTTGGCTTGGACATAGCTGCCCCGAGGATCCCGTAGAATGGAAACGGCAGTTTTTAGGTAAAACTACTGGACACGATCCTGTAAGGAGGAAAGACCAAGTTCGGTATATAGAGAAGTAGAGCGTGTCCACTGAGGAGCCCCAAGGATGATACGAGCAGCTATCCTCTGGAAAACTTCGAGACGGTTGACAGCAGTCAGACTAATGTTGACGAGGGTAGGGGCGGCGTAGTCGACGCAGGAACGGACAAAGGACTTGTACATGGTGAGAAGTACAGAGATGGTGGCCACAAGGAATCAACTGTTAAAGGACTAGAACATAAGGTGGCAGCATAGTGGTAACTGATAACGACATTCCGGTCTGGATACACATTCTACATAACAAGTCATAAGGGTTTTACAAAAACAAAAAAACAAAAAACAGTAATGTGTACTCTGTTCCAAAGTGTGTTAGGGTATCCCGTAGTGAGCTGTTATACGTTGAGTGACCTTTATTTTGTCATCCAAATAGGTGTGCATTTTTTTTTCAAATGACCAATTCGAGTTATTGATGACTTTCTATCTTATGGAAAGTTGGCAACACCCCTGTCTGGCAACAAGGCATGACGACGAAGAATTCATGAGGTCAGCATTCAGCATCCTGTGTGAGGATCTTACAGTGTTGCCACATACCTACAAGCTTCCAGGTTTTGCAACATGTGGACATTACACCATTGTTTAAGCAGACTGTTTTGGCTGTTTGTGACTGCAGATTGTTTACTCCCCGTGTGTCCCCAACAAGTCCTATATATACAGGGGTTGCGAAGGTTTGACCCACAGAAGGAGCAGCATTTCGTCAGTGGTGGACGTATCCAGCAAACTCAAGAGCAGCAGTCAGCAATTTTGGTGGATAGTGGACTCTCCCGTGTTGAAGTGGACTCGCCCATCGCCATCTTGAAGCATTATTCAGTTGCTACGCAAAGAAGACAAGCACCTAACAGCGCGGCGGCCATTGACCCACTCATCTCGACCTTGAATCAGCTGTGACATTGGGAGGGACGGCTGTGTCAGTCGGCATCTGTTTTCTACGACGACCAAGACCTCCGTAAATAGGTATTTAGGCATACAATATATATACTCACATTAACATATTCAACGACATAACTTCACACAGATAGACGTCGTGTAGGTTATATCAATTATTATAAGTGCCTTACTTATTTTAATATATACTGACGTAATATAATTTCCAATATTTATTTTTCACCTGTCCAGCTATTGATACTTTAATTATTTTAAATATAATTTATATCAATTTACTGTAAATGAGAGGCAAGAGAAATTTTATTTGTGTAACTCTTAATGTGATCCATTTCCTTATTAATTGAAAATTTTTCCGAGTCATCGCCTTGGGATATCGCGGAATTGGCGGCTATGAGACTGTTAAGGTCAGCGTTTAAAAGCCGGTTATCTGGGGCATTGTCACTCAACACCTCACACCAACCGGATGTATTTAGCAGAGCTATTTAACATAGCCTCTGTCCTCCTCTTAACACTCATAGCTACAGTGATTAAGTTACAGTGATATACACTTAAAGCCTAATCCAAGTTCATCCTGTAAAATCCCGATCATTGCCATCTCGCCTTCCCTGCTGGCTGGGAGGAGAGTGGAGGGGGTGGAGGGGTGTTCACAGCTAGTTATCAGTGGTGGTGGTGCAAGTCAGGGACTTAGGATTAAACAAGAGAGGGAATTTAAGTTTTTCTCTTATAAAGTGTCGCTGACTTGACTTAACGGAATATAACAAGCATTGCTGGAATTCTTGCAAGATAGAATGCACTAAACATAAAAATAATGTAATTAACATAGTACATTTGAGTATAAATACTAGTAGTATATTAAAGTACAGTCACGTTTTAATAAAATTATGGATTTTAATGGAGAAAACAAGAGGTTTTTGTTCTTCAGATTGTCCAATATTGTACATAAAGGCAACACAGTGGTTGGAGGTCCCCACTGCCCATTGAATTTCTCACCTCTCAACCCTCATTTGTTATTGTTTTACAATGGGGACAATTGTGTGGGTTCGTGTGATTGTTTTGGTTGTAGCAGTTGTGATAATTTATGCCGTTGATCCAAGTTGCGTTTGCAGTCGCAAAGGTTCGTGACATCACTAATATATATATATATACTGTATATATATATATATATATATATATATATATATATATATATATATATATATATATATATATATATATATATATATATATATATATATATATATATATATATATATATATATATATTTTTTTTTTTGATTATCAGTATATATATATATATATATATATATATATATATATATATATATATATATATATATATATATATATATATATATATATATATATATATATATATATATATATATATATATATATATATAAATACTAGAGGAATCGCCGCCCTCCGGGCGGCTCTTTCGTTAGGCCACGGTAAGACGCCACCCTCCGGGAGGCTCCACGTTGCCTCACTGTTGTGCATTAAGGTGTCTGCTTTGATCCTGACTTAGTACTCGTCAGAAGGTATGCTTTCCAGGGCATTTTTATATGATAATACATACGTGTTGCGCTCCTGCAGCATTTCTTGGATAGATAGGACAATGTCATGTCTGACACCTTGAATGTTGCCACACCTGATAGTAGTCTGCTTTTCATGATCTCCCATGAAGTAGATTTCGAGGAACTTTGCCTGCTCATCTTCCAGTGGTAAGAGGGATCCTGCTTTGTGATAGACTTGACCCTGTACTTTGAATGTGGGCATGTATCCGTGCTCACGAACTACTCTGGTAGCTCCAAAGGATGTCATCTGGAAGCATGAATTGTACTTCCTTATATTTTCCAAGAAGTGTTTTGACTCTGGTATTGTTCCCAGCAAAAGAGTCTTCAATGGTTGAGGAGGTTTTTCCAAATTTGGCAGTCGTACTTTCCCATGAGAGCAGCACAGTCCAGCAGATTCTCCTTTGTACTTCTTTGCACAGCAATATTCACATTTCTTATCCATGTTGCCAATGACAACAGAGGGATACTTTTCTTATTCTATATATAAAATCATCCACCATCACCACTTCATATAACAATACCCATCATCACTACATATAACATCATCCATCATCACTACATATAACACCATCCATCATCACTACATATAACACCACCCACCATCATTACATATAACAACATCCATCATCACTACAGATCGGTAAAGTAGTTTCCGAGATTCTCGTCCGGACACACAAACACACAAACAAACACACAGACATACTTTTTTGTTTTATATATATATATATATATATATATATATATATATATATATATATATATATATATATATATATATATATATATATATATATATATATATATATGTAATATTCAGAAATTTCAGAGTAATTTCAAACACCGCGCAATTGACAATACTGAGCTTTCAAGGTCGTCCGAGGGAAGAGAGCGCTCCCTGCACATAGCGAGAGGTTGTGGAACTAGGCCTAAGTGATATTTAATGTAATTTGCCGAATTAATAATGATGCGATTCATGAAGTTAAGGGACTATTATTGAATTTGAAATTATTATAGATCGTTTATCAGTCTGAATAATGTCACGGGTGTCCCAAGGAGTTATTAGTTAGGCGGAAAATATGTCACGTAGGCCTAAGCTAGCGCCTTGGAGAGACGCGACGCTGGCTGGTCCTCAGTCACGTGAAAGCGATTGGACCTACAGGACATCCCTGCGCGTCCGTCCACAGAAATAGTCACGTGGCCTAGTCACCTGTGTTGCACTATTGCAGTATAACAAGTAAGTCTCATTCGATCTCAGACAGGGTTAGATAGGGCAGTGGTAAAGTTAACAAGAGCTAACAGTGAGTTCATTTCAGGGTTTCCGTCAGAACCCACTTGACTGCGAGAAATTGACTGCGAGAGTGATGACTGCGAGAGATTGACTGCCGTTTGAGACTACCGTTGATGATTGAGGGTGGCGATTGTCGCCATTTTACCGATCAGTGTAGGCCTGTCACTGTTTAGCGGGGTATCATAGGATCTCTTGAGGGAATCTAGCCGTTTGGGTGCCCAGCTGACGATGGGACGATCGTTGGGGTCATCAGCCCTCCTCTACCTCGGCTCACAATACTACATGTTTCAAGCAGCTTAGTGAAACCCTCTTGCTAACGGGAAGCTAAAGCTTCTCTCAACTGTACAAGGTCTGATTGGCTCACTCCCTTCCGCTTTATGGATGTACCGGGGGAGGGGGGGGTAAAGTGAAGCTAGCTGAGTGATACAGGGTCTCACACTGGGGCCAAGAGTCAGTGGAGTTTAGAGGTACACTTTCCAAGGTGGAGAAAGGCTGATTTGGGCCTTCAACTACGGGTGCCTGTTGGTTGTGCCTTAAACGACTACGGAGTGCAGGTGGAATCTGTGTGTGTGTTAGGTTAGGAAGCATGGTTCACGGGTATTGGTGGACCCAGTAACAAACCAATAATAGTGACAATATATTTGGGTGTAGTTAATACCATTTCTCAGTTACTGATATTATCTTGACGTGTGTAGTTTAATATTTCTTAAATAATTTTGATAGTATTGTTTTTTGAATGTTTGTGTCACTAAGTGGAACCAGAGTGATACTGTGATTTTATTATTTTAATGCATCTAATTTTTCTTCATAATTCCGATCTCAGGTATAACCTTTGTTCCCCAGAGTAGTGGTTAAGTTAGGTTAGGAAGTGTGCATCTGTTGGGGTGATATAATTTTGTTGAGTGCCTTTAAGGCCTATTCATTGTAGAGTTATTAATTTCTTATTTTTGAATACCATTTTCTCAGTGCTGGATATTATTTTGTTGAAAGCCCTTAGGGCCTGTTTCATGTGTGCAAGCAACATTTCTTAATACTTCAAATTTATTGTTGCCTGAGTTTCTAATAATTTCTATATCATGTATAACTTTTATTCCCCAGAGTAGTGTTTTAAGTTCAAGTTAAGAGGTGCGCATATTGGTGAACCATTATTTGATTGTGTTTGTAGTGTTGGAGGGAATATAAGTGTCTAAATTTTACAGTGTGTCTCATTCATCTCAGTCACAGACGCTATCCTTCCACGGGTCACGGACAATTCATTTTGTTTAGTAGATTTAAGTGTTCTTGTGCTGGTTCGGGATTTTTCTCAAAGGGGCGCTTCCACTGCCATTACCATCTATTAATCTTTAATAAACCCCAAGTCAAGTGAGAAAATAAAGTCCAGTAAATTCCGACCGGTTACATATATATATATATATATATATATATATATATATATATATATATATATATATATATATATATATATATATAGATAGATCATCACTACATATAACACCACCCATCATCACTACATATAACATCATCCATCATCACTACATATAACACCACCCACCATCATTACATGTAACAACATCCATCATCACTACATATAACATCATCCATCATCACTACATATAACACCATCCATCATCACTACATATAATACCATCCATCACCACTACAGACCGGTAAAGTAGTTTCCGAAATTCTCATGCGGACACACACACACTCAAACACACAAACACACACGGTAGGACGCTACCCTCCGGGAGGCTCCACATTGTCTCACTGTAGTGCATTAGGGTAGACCACATTTTTGGTTTTGCCAATAGGACCAAGTATGTACAGATTTTTGCCAGTTCCCACTCTGGAGCATCTAACATAGAACTGTCCATGAGAGAAGCTAGGAAATGCCAGGGTTTAATCCAACCATCTTTAGACTCTGTCCCTGGCTTTTGTAGATGGACATGGCAAAGCTCACTTTAACCGGGAACTGAAGTCACTTGAACTCAAATGGTAGGTCAGTGGTGATAAGAGTTATAATTTGCATAAACACGTCCTCTCTTTTAGCTTTTCCTGTCAGTATTGTAGCTTCCAGTACATGTGGCATCATGTTCTTCACCACCAGTCTTGTGCCATTGCAGAGGATTGGTGGTTCAAGATTTCTTAGAGCATTATAGGAGTTCCAATCTTGAGAGTGAGGTGGTGAGGAGGCATTCCAGTGGGCTCCAAAGAATTAATGAATTCTGCAGGGTACTGGACTACTTGATACTGGTCGATTACTGTATCAACAGACTTGAATGAGGTCTCACTGCCTGGAAGCTGTCTGAGTAGAGTCATGTTGATTTCAGCCACTGTTTCATTCTTTGGTGCCAGAATTGCGCGCTCACGCAGCCACTTGTGATCCTTGTAGTGGTGGATAATGTTTGGGTAGACCATGTTACTAAGCTCAGTTGAGGATTTTACAACATTCCCACATCCTTGAGGAATGATTATTTGTCCTTCTGAATCAACAGGGAAAGTTCCATTCCCAATTTGTTGTAGAAGGTTTGCAAACCGTCAAGCATCCTGATCTCTTTGTAGATGTACTCTCATTTTGTGGGTAGGGTGAGTGTCTGAACACTTCTCCAAAGGTATGATGCCTTGAGGCACGCATTCAGTTCATCAGCAGGAATGCTTCGAGAAATGACAGGTAGGGTCTGGCGAAAGTCTCCAGCAATGACCATTGTAATGCCACGGTAGTACGCCACCCTCCGGGAGACTCCACATTGTCTCACTGTAGTGCATTAGGGTAGGCCACATTTTTGGTTTTGCCATTAGAAGCAAGTATGTAAAGATTTTTTTAGCATTAAACTGTTATTATTTTATTGTTAATCATCACTACATATAACACCACCCATCATCACTACATATAACATCATCCATCATCACTACATATAACACCACCCATCATCACTATATATAATATCATCCATCATCACCACATATAACACCATCCATCATCACTACATATAGCACCATCCATCATCACTACATATAACACCACCCATCATCACTACATATAACAACATCCATCATCACTACATATAACATCATCCAGCATCACTACATATAACACCATCCATCATCACTACATGTAACACCATCCATCATCACTACAGATCAGTAAAGTAGTTTCCGAGATTCTCGTGCGGACACACAAACACACAAACAAACACACACACAGACGAAAGCTAAGGTACTCCGTTGTTTCCATTTTCCCGTGTGATTTTATCAAGATTTATCTTATCCACGTTTTCATTGTGGATTTACATGAAATATATATATATATGTAACCGGTCGGAATTTACTGGACTTTAATTTCTCACTTGACTTGGGGTTTATTAAAAATTAATAGGTGGTAATGGCAGTGGAAGCGCCCCTTTGAGAAAAATCCCGAACCAGCACAAGAACACTTAAATCTACTAAACAAAATGAATTGTCCGTGACCCGTGGAAGAATAGCGTCTGTGACTGGGATGAATGAGACACACTGTAAAATTTAGACACTTATATTCCCTCCAACACTACAAACACAATCAAATAATGGTACACCAATATGCGCACCTCTTAACTTGAACTTAAAACACTACTCTGGGGAATAAAAGTTATACATGATATAGAAATTATTAGAAACTCAGGCAACAATAAATTTGCAGTATTAAGAAATGTTGCTTGCACACATGAAACAGGCCTTAAGGGCTTTCAACAAAATAATATCAGTCACTGAGGAAATGGTAATAAAAAATAAGAATTTAAATACTCTACAATGAATAGGCCTTAAGGGCTTTCAACAAAATAATATCAGTCACTGAGGAAATGGTAATAAAAATAAGAAATTAAATACTCTACAATGAATAGGCCTTAAGGGCACTCAACAAAATTATATCACCCCAACAGATGCACACTTCCTAACCTAACTTAACCACTACTCTGGGGAACAAGGTTATACCTGAGATCAGAATTATGAAGAACAATTAGATGCATTAAAAGAATCAAATCACAGTATCACTCTGGTTCCACTTAATGGCACAAACATTCAAAAACAATACTATCAAAATTATTTAGGAACTATTAAACTACACACGTCAAGATAATATCAGTCTGAGGAATGGTGTTAACTACACCCGTAATAAGGGAGGGAAAATGTTCCTCTAGGTATCTCCTAGAGACCTAGACTCACGGTCTCAGTGTGTGACCATTAGTTTACTCAGATAGCCTCAGTGTACTCCCAGTGCGTCCATAAAGCGGAAGGGAGTGAGCCAATCAGACCTTGTACAGTTGAGAGAAACTTTAGCTTCCCGTTAGCAAGAGGGTTTCACTAAGCTGCTCGGGACATGTGGTGTTGTGCACCCGAGTGGTAAGAACTGATCACCCACTGCTGATGCTGGTCCCGTCGTTTTAGTGTTAGGTCGGGAGCACTCGTTCACTCAAGAGATCCTTTGCTACCCCGCTAAACAGTGACAGGCCTACACTGATCGGTCCAATGGCGAAAATCGCCACCCTCAATCATCAACGGCAGTCTCAAACGGCAGTCAATCTCTCGCAGTCAACTCCGGTCAACTCCAGTCAAGTGGGTTCTGACGGAAACCCTGAAATGAACTCACTGTTAGCTCTAGTTTACTTTACCACTGCCCTATCTAACCCTGTCTGAGATCGAATGAGACTTACTTGTTATACTGCAATAGCGCAGCACAGGTGACTAGGCCACGTGACTATTTCTGTGACAGACGCGCAGGGACGTCTTGTTTTGTCTGAATGCTCCCCGCGACTGAGGGCCAGCCAGCGTCGCGTCCTCCCAAGGCGTTAGCTTATGCCTACGTGACATATTTTCCGCCTAACTAATAACTCCTTGGGACACCCGTAACATTATTCAGACTGATAAACGATCTATAATAATTTCAAATTCAATAATAGTCCCTTACTTCATGAATCGCATCATTATTAATTCGGTAAATTACATTTAATATCATATAGGCCTAGTTCCGCAATCTCTCGCTATGAGCAGGCAGCGCTCTCTCCCCTCAGATGACCTTGAACGCTCAGTATCGCTAATGGCGGGGCATTTGAAATTACTCTGAAATTTCTGAATATTACAATCGACCCCCCTAAAAAAGACAGCACTGTCCTCATGTGCTGAGAAAACATGCATACGACCCCCCTAAAAATTTGTTCTAAGAAACTGCATCTCACCCCTTTTGCTAAACGCAGAATTCCCGTCTTCTCTTCTCTCCTTTTCTCTCCCGCTAACACTCGACCCCCCTAAAAGAAAACAGCACTGCCCTCATGTGCTGAGAGAACAACTTAGAACCCACCTTCAACTCTGTGCTATTCCACTCGCAGCCAGCAACTCCATTTCTTCAACTCAAAACCAACCAGAACATCACGCTCCCCTTTTGCCTGGCCCTTAACTAGAGAACCAATGTCAAAATTAATACCAGTCCCAAAACAAACATGCTCTCCTTTTGCCTGGCCCTTGAGCTAAGAGGAACCAGTGTCAAAAAAATACACAGTCCAAAACAAACATGCTCTCCTTTTGCCTGGCCCTTGAACTAAGAGGAACCAGTGTCAAAACAATACACAGTCCAAAACAACATGCTCTCCTTTTGCCTGGCCCTTGAGCTAAGAGGAACCAGTGTCAAAAAAATACTCAGTCCACGTCTCCGAACCTCATGCCGGCAGACCAACCCTCTGACAATGTACCAGTCCATATTAGTGAGGCCCTGGACATTACAACCGTACTCTCAATCCCGCTCATGACAGCAACGCAATCCCGCTCATGACAGCAACTCAATCCTGCTCATGACAGCAACCACTACTCAACGCACATCTCTGACCTAACCATCTCTCCAATCCCCTCTGTCCTACTCACGACTCCTCCAACTCACCCTCGACAACCTGCCTTTTCCCATTACCATGCACCCTAAACTGTAATCGGTCGGCTTCGTCTTGTCTCTCAGCTGGAGGGCTCGATCAACCTCTCTGAACTACTTACGTACCCCTATATTTCCCACTTGGACCTCACACTTCCTTGACTGCTGGACGTGTGCCTGACATTCACCCCTTGTTTCCTCCCTGAACCGTTGAATGTGTGCCTGAGACTCCCACTTGAACCTGTTTACCTGTGCTTGATAATCCCTCTTTAGGTCTCCGAACTCCTCTCTCAGCTGTACCAAGGTCCCGCGGCCGTCTCTCTTCCTCCTCATACACATCTCTACTGTCAAGCCTAACCAACTCAGTCCGGGCACAAGGATGAGCATCAGTGCGAGTTCAATCCCTACCATTACTAACCAACACATGATGGCGTTCATTATCCCAACCACAGTACTATCAGTCACGACATTAAAAACTACGCTCTGCTACCATTTGTAACCGGTCGGAATTTACTGGACTTTAATTTCTCACTTGACTTGGGGTTTATTAAAAATTAATAGATGGTAATGGCAGTGGAAGCGCCCCTTTGAGAAAAATCCCGAACCAGCACAAGAACACTTAAATCTACTAAACAAAATGAATTGTCCGTGACCCGTGGAAGGATAGCGTCTGTGACTGGGATGAATGAGACACACTGTATAATTTAGACACTTATATTCCCTCCAACACTACAAGCACAATCAAATAATGGTACACCAATATGCGCACCTCTTAACTTGAACTTAAAACACTACTCTGGGGAATAAAAGTTATACATGATATAGAAATTATTAGAAACTCAGGCAACAATAAATTTGCAGTATTAAGAAATGTTGCTTGCACACATGAAACAGGCCTTAAGGGCTTTCAACAAAATAATATCAGTCACTGAGGAAATGGTAATAAAAAATAAGAATTTAAATACTCTACAATGAATAGGCCTTAAGGGCTTTCAACAAAATAATATCAGTCACTGAGGAAATGGTAATAAAAAATAAAAAATTAAATACTCTACAATGAATAGGCCTTAAGGGCACTCAACAAAATTATATCACCCCAACAGATGCACACTTCCTAACCTAACTTAACCACTACTCTGGGGAACAAGGTTATACCTGAGATCAGAATTATGAAGAACAATTAAATGCATTAAAAGAATCAAATCACAGTATCACTCTGGTTCCACTTAATGGCACAAACATTCAAAAACAATACTATCAAAATTATTTAGGAACTATTAAACTACACACGTCAAGATAATATCAGTCTGAGGAATGGTGTTAACTACACCCGTAATAAGGGAGGGAAAATGTTCCTCTAGGTATCTCCTAGAGACCTAGACTCACGGTCTCAGTGTGTGACCATAAGTTTACTCAGATAGCCTCAGTGTACTCCCAGTGCGTCCATAAAGCGGAAGGGATTGAGCCAATCAGACATTGTACAGTTGAGAGAAACTTTAGCTTCCCGTTAGCAAGAGGGTTTCACTAAGCTGCTCGGGACATGTGGTGTTGTGCACCCGAGTGGTAAGAACTGATCACCCACTGCTGATGCTGGTCCCGTGTCGTGTTAGTTGTCGGGAGCACTCGTTCACTCAAGAGATCCTTTGCTACCCCGCTAAACAGTGACAGGCCTACACTGATCGGTCCAATAGCGACAATCGCCACCCTCAATCATCAACGGCAGTCTCAAACGGCAGTCAATCTCTCGCAGTCAACTCCGGTCAACTCCGGTCAACTCCAGTCAAGTGGGTTCTGACGGAAACCCTGAAATGAACTCACTGTTAGCTCTAGTTTACTTTACCACTGCCCTATCTAACCCTGTCTGAAATCGAATGAGACTTACTTGTTATACTGCAATAGCGCAGCACAGGTGACTAGGCCACGTGACTATTTCTGTGACAGACGCGCAGGGACGTCTTGTTTTGTCTGAATGCTCCCCGCGACTGAGGGCCAGCCAGCGTCGCGTCCTCCCAAGGCGTTAGCTTATGCCTACGTGACATATTTTCCGCCTAACTAATAACTCCTTGGGACACCCGTAACATTATTCAGACTGATAAACGATCTATAATAATTTCAAATTCAATAATAGTCCCTTACTTCAAGAATCGCATCATTATTAATTCGGTAAATTACATTTAATATCATATAGGCCTAGTTCCGCAATCTCTCGCTATGAGCAGGCAGCGCTCTCTCCCCTCAGATGACCTTGAACGCTCAGTATCGCTAATGGCGGGGCATTTGAAATTACTCTGAAATTTCTATATATATATATATATATATATATATATATATATATATATATATATATATATATATATATATATATATATATATATATATATATATATATATATATATATATATATATATATATATATATATATCATCAGTCCATATAGCAAGTGGACTTTCATATACAAGCGTTACCTCACTAGTCGGGAATCGAACCCTGGACCTCTGCATGTGAACAGGTACCTCTGCCACCGCGTCACAAGGAAAACAAAAGTAATCCTAGGCTTTGTTTTATTTCATAAAAAGCCTGTTGTCCTTATGGCGTGGTGGTAGTGATCCCTGTTCACACGCAGAAGCCCTGGGTTCGATTCCCGACTAGTGTTTGTATATAAATTTTCTGATTTGAATTGCAATTTTTAAAATTTGATAAACACAATTAATATATTATGGAAAGTTTATGATAATGAAGACTTATTCACCAAAGTTAATAGTGGTAACGTGTTTTACTTATAAAAGTTGAAGAGAGAGAAATTAACTTGAAATTATTTACCATGTCATTATAATGATGATAATTGCAGACAATCACACGTGTCATTCAACCTCTCCTGCTTTAATATTTTATAGCCTAACTTAAAACATTAAAACTTCCAAGTAAAATTTACCTCGCTTAAAATATTAAAACCTTGAGCTATAATAAATCTCTCCAGTAATAGAGCAATATGAGTTAGCTGTAGTGGATTAGATGAATGTTAAGTTTAGTGTTTAGGGATTTTTTTTTTTTTTTATCAGGTTCATGGTTTCTGGGGTAAACAAAGCGCCTTAGTGTTGTTTCAATATTTGTAACACAACTTATGGTGTTATCCGGTGTTATGTGACAGCGTTCCTAGTGTATTGATAAGCTGCTAGTAGTGTCTTATCATTTGCAGTGTTACTGGTGTAGTACTGAAAATTTAATAAGTGTTACTTGCAGTGAGTGTTGCTTTTTTTACTTGATAAGTAGCTTTCCTAGAATTATGTGTTGCTATTTTTGTAATGTTAGTGATATCACGGTACGTGTAGTTTTCCAAGTGTGCCAATATCTCTCTTTAAGTGTGCTGTTTCCTCTCTGAGCGTTACACCATTATCTTCTTTGCTCTTGGCTTCTCGTTACTCTAGTTCTACTTAAAACAAGTAATATTCAATGTTCTAGTTGTGTCATAGCATTCAACAATATAAGTTTTAAGTTACTTAAAACCATAAATGTTACTTATAATCTTCAAAATCTGACTATTACTTCACGATTTTGTTAAGTGACGTATAGTCCAAGTGTAACAATTCCTTTAATACTAGCGTTACGTTACCTGTAGTAGTGTTGAGAAGCAGGAGAAGAGCCAAGGTAAAGCCTGGCAGAACCGACTTGATAGAGTACCTCCACACACCCTGACGCATTACCTGTATGGGCAGGTACACGACACATTATTAGTGCTATAACTCTCTTTTGATTCACCAGGATTATTCATCTATATTTATCAATTCATCTCTTATGATTTCCTATTCATTCATCTTCTTTGTATCCTTTCACCTACCTATTAACCTTCACTTTAACAATTCATCTCAAAAGAATAACTATTGATTCAACAACTCCCTATCCATTATTTCATACAGCAAATACAATAAGGCCATCATATCACTAACTCACTCAGAAACAGTAACAGGAGTCAATACTCAGCGTGAATGTCAGTGATCAAGGAAGGATTCATACCATTAAGTATTGGCTGACTTTTGACAGACCGCAAACATGACACAGAAATCATCTGGCCGAGACACACATTACAGTGACTTACGACACTCAGCACTTTCCTTACTCAGCTTCTCCACCCCCCCCCCTTCCCCTACAACCCCCATCAGGGCAGAACATGACAGGAGCATTTATTATGCATGGTAGCAGTAAAAAGTGAACTGGAAAAGACAGCAATATATTTTTGAACTTTATTTTATTCCTTGTCTTAATTACAAATCAACATGGGTACAAACACACACACACACACACGCTACTACTTTGCTGTCACTCGGAATCGAATATGACTATTATCCAGCTATGATACAATGATATGAGTTGGTGAGCTCCGAGGTAACTCGAGAGGCCGATATGGTATCGACAGGGCCGTCCACAGATGTTGCACGTGTGGAGGGCTACATCTAGTGCGGGTCAACGTATTTCCGGCACTGGCGCTTGTCTGCCTCGGTATGCAGTCGGGCTAACTCGAAGGTATTGACACCTTCTCCTGTGGAGCTACTCCAAGCGTTACGACGAAACGTAAGACGTAATCGTCTTCTAGGTGAAGGGGTCGATTTGGCACTTTTTCAGGTTTGTGTTAAGACTGTCCATATACCTTTTCCGTTTTCCGCCAGCGTTGCATTTACCATTTGCTGGGTGACTGGTAGTCTACTGTCATCCATGCGGGTAACATCGTCAGTCCAACGTAGTTGTTCATGGATAATGCTAGCCTCGAGGCTCCTACAGTTGATGTCAGTGAGAATACTGAAATTTTTTCTTTTCTTGCCAGTGAACTCGGAAAATGGAGCGTAAACTACATTGGTGAAGTTTTTAAGTGCCTTGCGGTGCCTCCTATATGTGACCCATGTCTCGCTGCCATACAGCAGGGTGGGTAGGACCATCGATCGATAATAATGCACGTTTGACAAGAAATTTAGCTCCCTACACCTGAAGACACGGGTAAGGAGTTTGCCAAAGGTTTGAGATGCACATCTGATCTGATGTTGAATCTCTTCATCGATGTCTGCGATACTGGAAGTGGGTAATATTATAGAGAGTAGTATTGCTAAACTGGACGGATGGTGAAAGTGTGGTTGAACCAGGGGCGGAGTGAAAGAAAATCTGAGTCTTACGTTCATTCACCTCAAGGCCTAACTATGCATACGCATCTGCATAGGGGCACAAGATCTCCTGTAGGTCGCGTTCAGTGTGAGCGACGAGCGTGAGGTCGTTTGTGTACTGAAGTTCAGTGATGGAAGCAGCCGACACCTTGTTTCTGCCTGGAGTCATCTTATGTTGAAAAGTCCCGTCATGCGGTACTGGATGTCCACCCAGTCGGCTAAATTGGCACTGGCATGAACATGGTAAAGAGAAATAGTGCCATTATACATCCTTGTTTTACCCCCGTTTGGATGAGGAAGAACTCAAATTGGGTGCCATTGTGTAGGGCTCTGCCGTTCATGCCATCGTGGAGTTGCCTCAGAATAGCAATAAATTTTGATGGGCAGCCAAAACGACTGAGGGTTAGCGAAAGGGCTTCCCTGTTGACTGAGTCGAAGGCCTACTTAAAGTCAATGAAGGCCAAGTACAAGTCACAGCGCTGTTCTCTGCATTTTCCTGTACCTAGCGAGCAGCAAAGATCATGTCAATGGTGCCACGTGATGGTCTAAGCCCAAATTTAAATTCTGAGAGAAAGTTTTCTGCCTCAGGAAGAAGTCTGTTTAAGAGAACTCGTGCGATAATCCTGCCAGCAGTAAAATCCCGCGGTAGTTGCCACAGTCTGACCGGTCTCCCATATTCTTATAAATGTTGACGACCGAAGCGTCTTTAAGATCTTGGGGGATTTCCTCCTTCTCCAATATATTCTCCAGGAGAGAGTGGAAACGGCTGGTAAGCAGAGGTCCTCCTGCTTTATACACACCTCGGCAGGGATTCCACGTCATGTTTCAAGATAAAAAAGTAGCTATTGACAGCTACATTAAGTCAAGCATGTTGTAACTTACTATTCTGTGTTACTGGAGAACAAAGACCAGGCTCTGGCCAGGCTGTGACCAGGCTGTTCACCAGGCTGTGACTTGGGGTCGCTGAGCTTAGGGTGTACAGTCCACATACACACTCATTGAAGCTCTCATAACCCCAGGCTGAAAAAAAATCATGATAATTATATATTTAGGTTCTCGGTTAAAGGTGAATGAATGAAATGATTTATTTAAGGTTACTGCCATTTTATGTATATATATATATATATATATATATATATATATATATATATATATATATATATATATATATATATATATATATATATATATATATATATATATATATATATATATATATATATATATATTGGGACATTAATATACAGACACTAACTCACCAGTTAAAAACCGAACCCGGGAATTCTGCACTGGTAAATAAATCTAGCGTTACCACGGTACCACAAGAACAACTAATAACAAATGAAGGCTTTGTTGAATTTGACACAAAACCTGCTCTTTTGTCTTATTCTAAGTAATGGGAGCCTCCATCAGAGTTGGTCCGTATCAACTATGTGGTTATAGTAGCATTTTTAAGAATTTATCTAGAAACGCGAACCTTAATGTACAAACATTTCTTCATTCCTCGGGAATCGAACCTGAAGCCTCTGTGTGGAAACAGAGAACGTAACCAAAGAACATAAGAATAGAGGAAACTGCAGCGGGCCTATTGGCCCATACTGGGAAGTCCCATTTACACCCAACCCCTATTGCTCATATAAGCATCCAACCTATGTTTGAAGCTATCCAGCGTATTCGAGTAAATAATGATATTTGATAACTTGTTCCATTCATCCACTACTCCGTTTTCAAACCAGTGTTTACCTATTTTGCGCCAAAATCTAAATTTGTCTAATTTAAAACCATTGTTACGAATTCGTTCCTGGTTGGATAGTTTGAGTACCTTTGTAATGTCCCCTTTGTTTAGCCCTGACTTCCATTTATACACCTCTATTATGTCGCCCCTCGCTCTACGTCTCTCGAGGGAGTGCAAATTAAGATGCTTTAACCTGTCTCTGTACTCAAGGTTCCTAATGCCCGGGATCAGTCTTGTCATTCTCCTCTGAACTCTTTCCAAGGATTCTATATCCATTCTGTAATACTGTGACCAGAACTGAACTGTGTAATCCAGGTGAGGTCTCTCAAGCCCAACATATAATCTTAAGATGATCTCGCTAGTCTTGTAACTAACACTCCTTTGTATGAACCCAACTACTTTATTAGCCTTGTGACGAGCAAAAACACATTGTTTACTTGGCTTAAGATTCCTACTTATCATTTGCTCCTACATCTCTCTTGCAGTCGGATTTCACAATGGCATCGTCTTTCATCTGGTAACTGCTTTCCCAGTTTACATCTCCTATATTGAGTACTTTACATTTGTCCACATTGAATTTCATCTGCCATTTTTCAGACTGTATGTATATTATGTATGTTGTATGTATACCATGTATGTACTCTATATATACACATTACTTCTCTAGTCAGTAGCTTGTGGCAATGCCCCTGTTTCATGTCACCACATGCTTAGATAAATGTGCCTGGCGACATCTGGAAGCTGCTAATGTACCACTTACCACATGTCGCCTGAGAGGTCAGAGAGAGGTCAATTGACCCATATAGGAGTGTAGGAATTACCTGCGCTTGTAAGCGCACCTTGTATATTTCCGTTGACTAGAGCCTACAAAACTCTACAGGTGTTTATGTTTGCCCCTGTAGTTGAACCAAGTACCCCGAACATCTCCATGGTGCAGTGAGTATCAAGTGATCGATTAAGTGGAAATAAGTGCATTCGTCGCCATTATCTCCCCCAAAAATTCGTTTGAATAACCAACGAGCTTTGAGCAGTGTGCAGTGACCGCAATTTCCTGTGAAGTGTCTTTAAGTGCCCCTCGTGTGTGTGTAGTGTTAAAGTGTGTGTCCTTGTTTTAAAGGATTCCCTAAGGTGGAAGGCTGATATAGGGCATTTGTGAGGAGTGGAGCGTCAGCGCGACCGTCCCAAGCTGCCTCGAGGGTAACTCACCCCCCACCGCCTCGCCTCCCTCCGCGCTCCACCGCGCCTACACACACCAACCCACGCTCGAACACACTGACCGCGGTCATTTCTTCATATATATATATTTTATATATATATATATATATATATATATATATATATATATATATATATATATATATATATATATATATATATATATATATATAAGTTACTTATCTGTGTATTCAATTAATTTTGTTGTCTCAGATCTGGTTAATACGACGGGCTGACCGGTCAACACTGATTTGAGATACAATATACAGATAAAGTAATTATGCCCAGGGCCTCACGCAGGGGTGTCCCTAGCGTCCGGATGAGTCAGACGGATGACAGCTCTACAGAGATGGATGACCAGTCAGAGCGCGATGCCCCACCCTCTCCCAACACACCTCCCAGCCACAACCCTCAGCCTCGTCCTCAGAGATAATTGCTCTGATGAAGCTTATGAGGGAGGAGAGGCACGAAGACGAAGCGAAAAGACGTGCTGAGGACCACCAACGGACATTGGAAGATAACGAACGGTTTGCAGCTTTGATATCTAGCCTCACTGCTAATCAAGCCCTTGGCCCTTCCACTACTCCTGTACCGACTGGCTCAGATACCTCGTCAATGCCCTCTACCAAAGTGGTTGTCCAACTCCCACCCACCTTGAAGCCTGATGAGACTTTCCAGACTTTTCGTGAGTGGTGGCGACGGTGGACTGATTACGCTACAATGGTGGATCTCCAGAGCTTGCCACAGCCTAAACAGCTCATTCAGCTATGTATGTGCCTGTCTCTGGGAACGCAGCATGTGTTGGAACATACTTTGCAAGTGCCCCCGACGTCTTTGTTGTCTGTAGAGGAGGTACTGGATGTTCTAGAACGGCACATCAAAAGTCAGCGGAATAAAGCTCTCCGCAGGAGGGAAGTGTTTAGCTGTAGACAGATGGAGGGCGAGACTTTTGACGATTTCCATGTACGACTCAAGAGAGCCTCGGAAGATATAGACATATGTCCTGGTAATCACCAGCAGTGCGAGGAGACCCAGTTGAAGCAGATGATCCTGATGGGTGTTAAGGACGAGGAGCTCGTCCAACGCCTCACCTCCCTCGACTCTTCCTCTTCTCTTAAGGATGTGTTGACAATATGTCGCTCCTACAAGGCTGCCAGGTGTGCCACCTCTGCCATCCGAGCTCCCCCTACAGCAGTACGTGCTGTGTCCCAGTACAAGAAGAACAAGAAGTCTGCCCCAACGCCTATGCCCACCACGCCCACACCCGGCTCCCTTTGCAACAGCTGTGGTAGGCAGCACGGAACACAGGTATGTCCAGCTGCTGAGTCTACCTGCGACAGTTGTCACCGCAAGGGCCACTGGTCACTTGCAGTACGGTGCCCAGCCAAACACTTCCAGTGCAATGTGTGTGGCCGTCTGGGCCACTACGACAAGTGTTGCCTGACCAAAAAACCCAAGGGACAGCGTCGGCGGAAGCAGCAGCGCCCTTCCACCAGTGAGGGCCGCCCACAGTCGCCAAATCAGAGGCACGACGACCCTGGACAAAGCCCGACCCATATTAGGAGGGTGTACTCCTCGCGTCCCAGGACCAAAGTTCCCCAGCACGTCAGCGTCATCGTGACCTACGGCAGTGTGTCATCCTGTCTCGAGATGCTGCCCGACACCGGCGCTGAGGCTACGGTCATCGGTCCCCAGCATTTGCAATGCTTGGGGCTCTCTCCAAGCGATCTAGGACCGCCTCCCAAGGACCTCCGCGTCACGGCAGATGGTTCACAGATAGCCCCAGCCCTAGGTTCACTCTATGCACATGTCACTTTGTGCAACAGGTCGTGTCAAGCCTGGATTGACGTGCATAATGGTGTCCCGACTCCTTTGCTGTCCTACAGATATTGCCAAGATTTAGCCATCATCTCCCAGGACTTCCCAACACCGATTCTCGAGGTAAAATACGCCAACAGGGTGCACGAAGGGAGCAGTAACTACCCTGCTGCCGCCCTACCCCTACCTCTGGCCAGTGACACCTCTCCTTCTGTAGTTGTCCCTGCTGCTTCACGTTCCCACGCCTTGGCTCGCTTCCACGACAGTCACCGTGGAGCCGAGGCCACCAAACGGCGTGCAAGACAGACTGTGTTCCGGCCTGGCATCCACCCCGACATCTCCAATGCTGTCCAGGCGTGTAAGCCCCGCCAAGTACTACAACCCAGGCAGCAGCAGAAACCCTTCATGAGTGACCACAACCCCAACCGCCCCTTTGAGTCTGTGTCGGCCGACTTTTTCTGTGTGTCAGGAGAGTCCTTCCTGGTTATCGTCGACCGTCTCTCGGGTTGGCCGGTTGTCATCAAGTGCGGTAATGATACGACATCTGCCGCCACCATAAGCAAGTTCCGCCACTACTTCCGTTACGTGGGCGTTCCTGCGCGCCTGCGAACCAATGGAGGGCCCCAGTTCACATGCCGAGACTTTGCTGCATTCCTCGACCGATGGGGAGTCCGGCATGTGTTGTCACCGCCTCATTACCCGCAGTCCAACGGCCACGCTGGGGCCGCACTGTTTGTAAACTTTGTGGCCAACCCGACTCTTACACCCTCCCTCACTTCATCCTCACTTGCCCTATGACCTCCTCCTACAGGTTCCCAGCCGTTACCAATACCTCTTCCCTCCCTGACCAGATATCCCTCCTCTTAGTCACAGGCCTGGCACTTGACATTATTAGGGACCTGCCACGCTTTGCTATAAACAGATGAAATGTATCGGGAATTTCCCCCCCCCCACACACTCATCATTCTGTCACTATATGTAACTTGCTGACAAAACCCATGACCCTTCAGGCTTCCACGCCCTTAATGCATGAGTCATAAAGGCAAGCATGAACTCCGCATGCTTCCCAGTTGGGCACTGTAAACGCTTCTGCGCTTCACCTTGCACAGGATGTAAGAGGGTGCCCAATAAACTAGCCCCCTCCGGGGCAATCTGTAAAAAATATCTGTAATCTGTAACTTGCTCTGACATTGTTACATAGGTAACGCACGAAGAATCCAATGATATTCTCGTTCAGCAAGCCAGCACAGACGCAGAAGCAGGAGACATTATTATTTGATGCTATTGATGGTCCTATTGTGACCCCATTACAATGAGCAAGATATACTAATGTTCATTGAGTCGCCAGTTAGAGACCGCAGAATAACAGACGTTGCAGCAACAGTGAAGAAACAACATCAAGTAATCATTCCCAGAGTCATCGCACGCCATGATGTGTTAGGCTGTAATACTTTGGGTGGCTGTTCTGTAACATTGAAAAATGGCTACAAACTTGATTTGCTTGGAAAAGCAAATACATATTTGACAGATTAAATCAAACAAGTATCATCAACATTTGCGGCTGCTCGGTATATGCAACCCAAATGCACTTCAATGTTAGAGGCTAGATTCAAAGTTTGGAGTATTAGAACTGGAAGAGGAAGGGAGTGCTTCAATTCCAAAACCATTTTCATTGCCCCTAACTGCTGAAGCATTTGCAGAAAATATGAAAATAGTACACTTACTGGCATGCACAGTACATGGAAGGCTGCATATGAACTTAATCGCCCAGCATTAGAATCTACTTATGATGGTTCCTTGTCTTTACTACAGTTCCATAAAATGCCAGTCTTGCCCCTAAAGAAATTCCCAACTCGTCTAAATGTTCGTGTTTTAGTCACGCCTTGCAAAATCAACACCAAAACTGTATTAGAAACATGTGATGATGGCATTGTGCATTAGATGAGACAGGTTTGTACTGAATTACTTCACTGTACATCTCTTTTTGTAGGAATACATGTATTAACACAGTATAGATGATTAATACTGTAAAATTAATGAATATTAAAAACCATAAATTACTCAAAGTTGACTATTGTATGGATGTGAATTCTGAATTATGAAGATAATAAACCCATGAGCAAAACCACTTTTCTGTGTTATCAAAGTATTTGAATAGTCTTAATTTAATTTTGCAAAAGCAAAATTTTCTCAAGAAAATATTCTATTTGTTCCCGGGCCATATTGAATTTATTGATATTTAATTATGAATTTGTCTGGTCCTGAGAAATTTCATCACTATAGGAGCTCTGGAGCAGAGCATTTCTGTATAAAAATTTTTTTTCTGCATCAGAATAACAAATAGTTTTCAACACCTCACAAATGGACAGAATAAATACGAAATGCTTGTAGTTCATGGGTATACAAATTAGGTGAAATTGCCTCGCCAGGTAACAAGTGCCGCCCAGAACGAATCTCAAGCATAGGCTCAGATAATGTATTTTACAGAGGAAAAACTCTAGACGCATTTGGTCCACTTTAGGAAAACGACACTTCACCGTTAGTTCAATGTGCCACTTTGAAGGTGACAGAGGAAGGCGAGAACTTACCTGCGTCAAGGTTGGGTGATGAATGACAGGTACCACACATCGCCACAGAGGAACCGCTGCCCTCACCTGCACACACACACACACACACACACACATACACACACACACACACGCGCGCTCAATTGCACCAAAGCAGACGTAAAAACAGACATACACACATACACACACACACACACACACACACATACTCAGAATAACTCTCTTAAAAGCAACTGTTGTTGGTGCCAGTGTCATCAACAGTGTCACAATCAATGGCTTATTAGTCAAGGTAAAAGCTACTGTCGCCTTCATTGTAATGAGGGTTTTAATTATTTGTGATGAGAAGAGAAATATTCGTATGCCAATATACCCATCAAAGGGTGTTTCAAATCTGCTCATGTTTTCCGTGGCCTGTTCTTACTCTGAACAAGGTAAATCTAGTTAATTAACAGTCATAACTTTATAAGTATTGACGATTTAGCTGCCATTATTCTTGCCATTGCCAGTAATATTTCTTCCTGATATTCTTCCTATGGGACCTCGAGGGTCTGGGGGTAGAGGGATGGGGACTTGGGATGGAGGGAGTGGGGCTGAACGTGTAAGGGTGGATTGATTGATTGATTGATTTTTTTTTATTTTGCCGCTTACAGCGGCTACTTTATTGTGCACCCCACACTCATCCTGTGAGCGGTAGCGCAAAATGATTACAGAGAAGAGTTTTCAACGCGTCACAATAATTAACCCCCGTGGTCAGGATATTATGGCACTGAATGTTACACAGTATTTCAATTACATTATTTGTTTAGTTCTATACATAAAGGGTAACTTATTCACAAATGCGTGAGTACAGGCGTGTGAGGCAGTATGTCTGGCCTCACACTTTGTTATTTACATTTGCGTGAGAAGTATTCAAGCACATTGTGTATTTGGTTCTATACATGAGAACTGATAAAGTTACTAAGTGCAAAAAAGTGGATGCAATCTTAATATGTCGGCTATCTTGCCATTAGAGATGAAGTGTTGTGTCATTTCACACACAGTGTGTTTAGACCTGTCCCTAAAAGGTTCTATCTTCACACAGTCGAGGACGTAGTGTTCAAGTGTGTGGCTATATGTCTGGCCACAAACTTTACATTTAGTCTTGTTTACATCTGCTTGAGGAGCATACTGCCAGAGGTACCTATATCCTAACCTTAATCTAGCGGTTACAACATCTTGTAATCTAGTACTACCGCCTGGGAAGATATTGGAAGCATAATGTGTTGTCTATGGTAGACCCTGCTGCCACATGGCATCACGAAAATTGTGACCAAGTCTCAGGTTGCTGATCTGACTTTCTGCCCCATTTACACACAATTGCAGGGTCTCAATTGTTTATCTTACTATTGACAACACAACATACATATATTGTTTCTCACTTTTGATTTTTTTTCATTTTGTATTTCTTTATGGTTCTTTATTATTATTATTATTATTATTATTATTATTATTATTATTATTATTATTATTATTATTATTATTATTATTATTATTATTATTATTATTATTATTATTATTATTATTATTATTATTATTATTATTATTATTATTATTATTATTGTTACATTTTCGCCCCCCAGGCCACGATGTGGGTCAGTGACCTGTGCCTGGGTGGGCTAATCCCTGTAAAAAAAATATATATACATGTTTCACTTGATATATCTCATCATGGTAAACTATGGATCGACTAGTGCCTGTTTGCACTTGTCTACTTGCGTCAAATTGGGTGGAAGGAGGGGGCTGGAGGGAGGTGGAGAGCGGTGACTGAGGATGGAGGAAGGGGGCCTAGGGGTGCTGGAGTCACGTACAGCGACTAGTTTATTGTGCACCCAATACTCATCTTGTGAGTGGTACCACAAAAGAATTACAGAGTAGAGGTCACAAAGGGTGCATATAACAGACCCCAGTGGTCAGGATATTATGAAATCGAATGTCACAAAGTATTTCCAAAACATTGTTTTGTTCTGAACATAGAGAGGTGTATTATTCACAACAGTGTGAGTAAAGCAGTGTGAGGCACTTTGCCTGTCCGCCCACTTTGTTATTCATATCTGCGATGGAAATGACTTAGCTACTGAGTGTAAAAAAGTGGTTCCAATCTTAATATGTCAGCTGTCTTGCCAATTCACCCACACTGTGCTGGGACCTGGCCCTAAGAGGTTCTATCATAATACAATTACTTTGCCGTCACTCCTAATCGAGTGTGACGATCATCCAGCTATGATACAATGATACGAGTTATTAAGAATGTGACTTCATTGATAAGCTCTGAGGTGACTCGAGGTGCCGTTACAGGATCGGCAGGGTCGTCCACAGATGTTGTACGTGTAGAGGGCTACATTTAGTGCGGGAGGGGCGGCGACTGCTTCACTCCGGCTCTGGTGCTTGTCTGTCTCGGTATGCAGTCGGGCAAAGTCGACAATATTGACACCTTCTCGTGTGGTGCTCTTCCAAGCGTAACGGTGTGAAGTGATCGTCTCCCAGGTGAGGGCGTCGATTTGGCCCATTTTCAGGATTGTCTTAAGACTATCCTTATACCTTTTCCGTTGTCCAGTGTTACGTTTACCACCTGTTACGTGGCTGTAAAGTAGCTGCTTTGGCAGTTTACTGTCGTTCAGGCGGGTAACATGGCCAGTCCGACGAAGTTGTTCTTGGATAATGGGAGTCTCAATGCTCCTACAGTTGGTGTAAGCGAGAATACTGTCATTTGTTCTCATGTCTTCGCAGCGAACTTGAAGGATGGAATAAAGTCATCGTTGGTAAAAGTTTTCAAGTGCCTGAAGGTGCCTCCTATATGCGACCCATGTCACGTTTCCATACAGCTGGGTGAGGAGGACCATTGATCGATACACGAGCAGTTTCGTAGATAATTTCAGCTCACTGCAGATGAAGACACGGGTACAGACTCTACCAATGGCTTGAGATGCCCATCTGATCCGATGTTGAATCTCTTCATTGATGTCCGCGGTGGTGGATAGGTGGGAGCCATGATACAGAAGGTGGGTTACATTTGAGAGAGTAGTACCATTAAGCTGAATGGATGGTGGAGGTGTGGTTGAACCAAGGGCAGGCTGAAAGGGAATCTGAGTCTTACATGCATTCATCTCAAAGCCAAAGTGTGCATACGTATCTGCGTAGGTGTTTAGGATCTCCTGTAAGTCGTGTTTAGTGTGAGCGACGAGGGTGAGGTCATCTGCAGACTGAAGTTGAGTGATGGGAGAGGCCGACACCTTTGTGTCCACTCCACTGGCACGAGTAAGGAAGGCAGCCAAGAAATGGAAAAGAGAGTTGGTGTTAATACATCCTTGATTTACCCCCGTTTGGGTGAGGAAGAACTCAAACTGGGTTCCATTGTGCAGGACACTGCCGTTCATGCCATCGTGGAGTTGTCTAACAATGGCAGTGAATTTTGGTGGGCAGCCAAAACCACTGAGGGTCCACCAGATGGCTTCCCTGTTGACCGAGTCGAGCTGATACCTTAGTAAGGTTAATGAAGGCCATATACAAGTCACGAAGCTGTTCTCGGCACTTTTCTTGTATCTGGAGGGCATCAAAGATCATGTCAGTGGTGGCACGTGATCTTCTGAAGCTACATTGAGATTCTGGGAAGAAGATCTCTTTCTCAGGAAGACGTCTAATTAGGACTCATGCAATAATCTTGCCAGCCACAGACAGCCGTGAGATCCCACGGTAATTGCCATAGTCTGACCGGTCCTCCTTATTCTATAAATATTGACGATCGAGGAGAGACTCGAGACAGATGGTAAGCAGAGGTCATCCTACTTTTTACACCTCGGTTGGGATTCCATAAGGCCTTGTGGCTATGTTAATTTTCATCTGCTTGATGGCAGTAGCTATCTCATACTGGGATGGAAGATAGCTGAGGTGGGTCAGCTCAGGGTGCTGGGGGACCTGCTGGGTAGTCAGGAAATCCACATCAGTGTTTCGGTTAAGCAGCGAACAGTGGTGTTCTTTCCAGCACTGACGGATACCTACTTCGACTTTAATTGGGGAGTTACTGTCGGATGAGCGGAAAAGGGCCACGCTATGAGGAGGTGGGCCATACATTGTTTTAGTGGAATTGAAAAATTCACGCATCTTGTGTTGAATCGCATTTTTTTACATATCACACACTACATTTTTCCACCATTCGTTCATTAGTTTGCGAAGTTCGCGTTGGACCGCCGCTTTCTTCTCGTGAAAGGTATTAGCTTTGGCTCGAGACATAGGGCTGTTGTGCTAGTCAGTGAGAGCAATGCATTTACTATTGACTAGTACTTCGATTTTTGTGTCGTTTTCTTCAAACCAATCTTGGTGTTGTCTTTTGATCTGGCCGAGGATATCGTTACAGATTTTTGTGATGACAACTTTGATGGGACCCATTCGGCACTCGTAGGTTGTTTGCTGCTGTGTTTTTTATGAGCCCATCATTTTTATCAACCTATGTGCTACCGCTGGATCCTCAAGTCGCTTAGTGTTAAAGCCTCTTCTTGAGGCTTGTTGCCTTCGCCGTTTTGGGGCTATGTGAAGGGAGAGTTTGGTTCTGATGAGCCGATAATCTGTCACAGTAGTCTGAGCCATGCATGGCTAGGAAATCTTGGCGATCTCTTTATCTGACAATGATGTAGTCAATGAGATGCAAATGTTTGGATCAGTGGTGTTGCCAAAAGCCCTTGAACTTTTCGGTCTGCCTAAACATGGTGTTGGAAGGTTATGTTCAGCACACTTGCTGAGGAAGAGTAGGCGTTGGGATTACACTTGCCTTCCCGTTTCTCTCTATGGTGCCTTGCCATATGTCAGCATCTCTGCCAACTCTGCCATTGAAGTCATCTAGGAACATAACCTTATCTTCTCTGGGGATAGAGGTTAGAACTTTGTCAATGTCGTAGTAAGATGCCTCCTTGATGTCATCCTCTACATCCAGTGTTGGGGCTTATGCATTGATGAAGAAGGCACAGCATAAGTGATTCAATGGGACTCGGAGCGTCATCAGGAGCTCGTTAGTCCCAACAGGTATTTCAGTTAGCCTGTGTAGGATGGAGTGGCTAATGGCAAAGCCAACTCCGCAAATGCAGTTTCTCTCTGCAGCAGGCTTACCTTTCCAGAAAAAGGTGAATCCGAATCCCCGTTCTGTGAGTCGAACTTCGTCTGGGAGGCAGGACTCACTAATAGCTGCTATGTCGATGTATATCTAAACAGCTCTTTTGCCACAAGGGCGGATATTCTTTCAGGATACTCATTTGTTCCAGTATCCAGATGGGTCCTGACATTCCATGCAGCGACCATTAGAGGTTGTTTAGTTTGTTTTTGCTTTGATCTATGATTGTGATTATGTTTTCGACCGCATCAGGATGACCTTACTGGGTGCGGCTGCCCAGTAAGGTTGGTTCTTACGACAGGCTTTGTTTAGGGCGCCTGTCCTAGCCCCTTCCCCATGTGGGGTGAGCAGTGTGGTTCCTCATAAGGGCTGCTCAGTCGCACAGACAGGACTGGATTGCGCTGCTGCCTAGATTCCAGTGCATAAACGACCGTCTTATCTATGACTCCCATGTGCAGAGTTGTGACTAGAGACACCCGGCAGTCATCTCTGTCTGTACCCGTCGCCACTTGTCTGTCGCCATAGGTCTTTTGGGCGGATAGGGGTTTTGGTGATGATGATAAGTATGGTGAGCTGGGTGATAGCTGCACATGAGTTAATTTATGTGGTGAGGCAGGAGCGCAGGCTGCAACTACACATCTTGATTCTCCCTTTTCCTAATCCAGTGGTTGTAACGACTAGGGAGAGGGAAAGTTGCAACGGACTGCCGATAGCCCAGTTTGTTGGTGTTTCGCCTTGGTATCCTGTCCAACTTGCAATGCCTTTATCCGCCGGTGTAGTCGTCGGGTTCCAATGTTGGTCACCTCTTCCGCCTATACCGCCGTTGGGGGTCTTACTGAAGCTCTGTAAGCATGTCTGTCGGATTTAGGGCTCCACCACAGATTTTTCGTTCGGGGTTTACTCCCATAGCTTTATACCTACCAAGGTACTAAGGTGGCAGCGGGGCAGTGGTTGGTAGGTGCCATTGTGTGTCCACATGCCAGTGGGCCTATGCGCCGTCCCTCTGGGGCCCACTTCTGCTCCGAGGTCCCCTGCTGGGCTAGTCTGGGGTCGCGAGGCACCCAGATACCGTGTGTTTCCACGAGGAGACACAGCAGGAGTTGCCATGTTGAAGAGACTGTGTACTGGCAGGGGAGGACTTACGCAAGGTTGCTTCCCTGTTCATAACGAGGGCTAGCCAGCGGAAGTAGCTGAAAGCGAGAGGAAGCAAGCAGTGCCTGCATATTAACACTAACATTATGCTGCCACACTAGAAGCATTACACCACCCTGTGTGCACACACACACACACACACACACACACATCCTTGACCACCGAAGGGTCAAGACGTACCTGGCGCTCCTCTCTGAGCAGCCAGGTCAACTGTTAAGTTGGCCCATACCAACCCCCTCCCCTGAACCCTCCTCCCCACCGGAATATCAACAAGTTCTCGCCAGAAGTTAAAATTTCATTTATGAAAGGAACGGAACAAGTGTTAAACAGAGGTGAACAGTGGTGAACAGTGCTTAAGTCAGTGAGAACAACTCAACAGTAACAGTCTTACCCAAGTTAACCTTCACACAGTGAGGTCCCAGGTACCCAGTGATAACGGCCCCCGCGAGACCCAACAACAACCACCGATGTGTTAATCCGTCTACGATAGGAAGGCCTGGGACCAAACCTCACTCATGTAACACCATCAGTGAGGGAATTACTACACCACATGTCCCTCATAACACCATCTGTGAGGGAATTACTACACCACGTGAGGTCCCTCATAACACCATCTGTGAGGGAATTACTACACCACGTCAGGCCCCGCATAACACCATCTGTGAGGGAATTACTACACCACGTGATGCCCCTCATAACACCATCTGTGAGGGAGTTACTACACCACGTGAGGCCCCTCATAACACCATCTGTGAGGTAATTACTACACCACGTGAGGTCCCTCATAACACCATCTGTGAGGGAATTACTACACCACGTGAGGCCCCTCATAACACCATCAGCGAGGGAATTACTACACCAGTGCACCACGCCAGGTCCCTCATAACAACATCTGAGGGAACTACTACACCACGTGAGTTCCTCCTAACACCATCTGGGAGGGAGTTACTACACTACGAGTTTGCTATTCAACACCTACATTAATCTGTATGTTCACTGTATGTTCCTTTACCTTTCTCTAATGAAGGCTTTTGTTAAACCACCAATGTATGTAATAAGTCATTTATGTCCAATGTATATTTTCAGCCTTCGGGCTGCAGAATTTTTTCAATAAACAGTTAATTATTATTATTATTATTTATTATTATTACACACAAACAGTCAAGGACGTAGCGTTCGAGTGTGTGGCCATATTTCTGACCGCACATCTGCCTGAGGGGCATATTGCCAGAGGTACTTATATCATAATCTTAGTCTAGAACTCTCAGCATCTGGTAATTTAGTGATTTTGTTACTTTCTCAATACACAGTATATGTTCGACTTGATACATCTCATTATGGTAAACAATGGATTGACTATTTCCTTTTTATACGTATCTGCTTGCGTCAAATTCATCAACAAGTTATTTCCTGGTTACAGTTTTAATGGCTCATCTTGATATACCCAGATTGCATTCAATAGTGACTTTGTTAAACGCGAGTTTGGCGAGGCCATAAACTCTGTTATGTTCTCTAAGGCCTATGTCATATGAGATCGCTATAGTTTGATCTTGCCACCCCCGTCTGGCTTCAGAAACAAGAGAGTGACAACTCAAATTGAGGTTGTCAACGGTAAGTGGTGAGGATCGAGTCAGTGATGATGAGACTCAGCGACGGTGTTTTGAACAAATTTAATGATATGAGTATGGCAACTAGTTCAGTTTGCAAAGTGGATGCCTAGTTTTTTTTTTTTTTTTTTTACGGGTATTAGCCCACCCGGGCACAGGTCACTGACCCACATCGGGGCCTGGGAGGTAATAATAATAATAATAATAATAATAATAATAATAATAATAATAATAATAATTCACATAAGTAAAATAAAAAAATAAAATAAAAAATAATAAAATAATAATGATAATAATAATAATAATAATAATAATAATAATAATAATAATTCACATAAGTAAAATAAAAAAATAAAATAAAAAATAATAAAATAATAATGATAATAATAATAATAATAATAATAATAATAATAATAATAATTGCAATAATCATAATACAGAACCATAAAGAAATAAAAAAAAAGATAAAGAGTGACAAACAATATATATGTATGTTATGTTGTCAATGTTAAGAGAAACAATTGAGACCCTGCAATTGTGTGTAAATGAGGCAGAAAGTCAGATCAGCAACCTGGGACTTGGTCACAATTTTCGTGATGCCATATGGCAGCAGGGTCTACCATTAGACAATAGATTATGCTTCCAATATCTTCCCAGGCAGTAGTACCTCCCTGTTTGGTAGCTGCCTATATACCTACTACATACAATTGTTAATTCTATCTTCTCAATTGTATTACATTACCGTTAGGTTTGGTGACAACAACAGTACACACACACACACACACACACACTGCTGTACTAATACTACTACTTTGCTGTCATTCGGAATCGAGTATGACGATCATCCAACTATTATAAAATTATATGAGTCATTAAAGATGTCACCTTCGTTGGTGAGCTCTGAGGTGACTAGGGAGGCCGATACGGGACCGGCAGGGTCGTCCACAGATGTTGCACTTGTGGAGGGCTACTTCTCGTGCAGGAGGCGAGGCAGCGTCTTTCCGGCATTGGTGTTTGTCTGCCTCGGTATGCAGTTGGCTAACTCGAAAGTATTGACACTTTCTGGTGTGGTGCGCCTCCAAGCATTACTACGTGGAGTAATCGTTTCCCAGGAGAAGGGGTCGATTTGGCACTTTTTCAGCTTTGTCTTAAGACTATCCTTATACTTTTTCAGCTTTTCACCAGCGTTGCGTTTACTGTACTATACGGTTGGTGACTGTAAAGTAGCTGCTTTGGCAGTCTACTGTCGTTCAGGCGGGTAACATGGCCAGTGGAACATAGACTACGTTGGGGAAAGTTTTCAAGTGCCTTGGGGTGCCTCCTGTATGTGACTCATGTCTTATTGCCATATAGCAGGGTGGGGAGGACCACTGCTTGATATACATGCAACTTTGTAGATAATTTCAGCTCCCTACAGTTGAAGACACGGGCACGGAGTCTGCCAAAGGCTTGAGTTGCACATCTGATCCTTTGTTAAATCTCTTCATCGATGTCCGCATTGGTGGACAGGTGGGAGCCGAGATACTGAAATTGGGTAACATTAGAGAAGGTAGTACCGTTAATTTGAATGGATGGTAGAGGTGTAGCTGAACCAGGGGCAGGCTGAAAGAGAATGTGAGTCTTACGTACATTCGCCTCAAGGCCGAAGTATGCATATGCATCTGCGTATGTGTTCAGGATCTCCTATAGGTCGCGTTCAGTGTAAGCGATAAGGGTGAGGTCATCTTCATACTGAAGTTTTGTAAAGAAGCTACCGACACTTTTGTTCCTGCCTGGCACACACACACACACACACACACACACACACACACACACACATAAATATATATATATATATATATATATATATATATATATATATATATATATATATATATATATATATATATATATATATATATATATATATCAGAAATTTCGGTGTGATATTTAGTGCGTGGATAACCAAGATGCCGATACGCTGAGTCATACTAAACTACGTGACAGGTTGGCCAAGCGCCAACAACGCCTCTCCCAAGCGGAAGGAGACTTTTGGAACTGAGCCTATACGATATTAAATGTAATTTGCCGAATTAATTAACGCGAATCATGAAATTAAATGACAGTTATTAAATTTAAAATTATTATAGATCGCTTCTCAGTCTAAATTTGTTAAGTGTGTCCCAACAAAGTTATTAGTTGTGCGGAAAATATGTCACTTATGCCCAGGCTACCGCCTTGGGAAAGCACGAGGCTGGCAGATCCTGAGTCGGACGACAGCGCTTGAACAGACAGGGTGGTCTGAGCGTCAATGCAGGAAAAACGCTCACGTGGTCTGGTCTCCGGCCGCACATGTCTCCAGTGTAGCAAGTACGTCTTATTCGATCTTAGACAGGGTTTAGATGGGGCGGTGATAGAAGTTAACAATAGCTAACAGTGAGTTCATTGCAGGGTTTCTGCAGAACCCACTTGACAGCGATTGATGACTGTGATTGGTGACTGCGATTTACGACTGCCGATTGATGATTGGCGATTGTCGCGATTGGAACGATCGGAGCAGGCTGGTCACTGGTTAACAAGGTTTTAACTGGGACCCCTCAAGTGAACGAGTGCCCCAGACAACTAAACTACGTGGGACCAGCATCGGCATTGGTTGATGAGTTCTCCCTATTGTTCACAACACCACTTGTCGTCCGGCAGTTATAACTAGTGTCTACCAAATGGGAAAATAGAATCCGTCCCTCAGCTGAAAAGAGCTCATTGGCTGGCCCTCACTCTTTTCTGGTTCATGGATGTACTGAGTGTAAGCTGAGTCTATCTGAGTGAATGAACGGTCACACACTGAGACCAGGAGTCTAGTGGGTACTCAGAGAAATTTTATCCCCCGCAGTATGGGTGTGTTTTGAGCTTGTGTGTTGCATGTCACAGGAAATAGTGATAAGGTGTATTTAGAATGTGTATGTAGCTATATGGTTGTATCAGTTCTCAGGGACTGATATTATTTTGTTGAATGCCCTTAAGGCCTGTTCATGGTGGGGGGCATAATTATTTAATATTTTGTAGTCCATTCTCTGTGATTGATACTATTTTGTCAAATGCCCTTAAGGCCTGTTCATATGTATAAGCAACGTTTCTTAATAATATGATATTATTATTTTCCAATGATTATGTCACTAAGGGATGTGAGATAACGAGGGACTGTTTTCAGATGAGGTCCTCATTCAGGTGTAAGTAGAACTGTTACCTGAGCAGCGTTCATAAGGCATTTTATATTTTCTACCTATTTTTTATATCATGTATAACCTTTGTTCCCTGGCGGGTTGAGGTGTTGATTGTATATATATATATATATATATATATATATATATATATATATATATATATATATATATATATATATATATATATATATATATATATATATATATGACTTTAGTATCCTATTGGTCCAGAGTAGCGTTCCCGGTCACAGTCGTGGGCCGTGGGTTCGAATCCTGGCTTGGTGAGGTGTTGATTATATATATATATATATATATATATATATATATATATATATATATATATATATATACAATCAACACCTCAACCCTCCAGGATTCGAACCCACGGCCCACGAGCGTGACCGGGGAACGCTAACCGCTGGACCACCAGCATGCTAAAAGCAGTCCTAGACCTTGTTATATTTCACATAAACCCTGTTCAACGAGCTTAAGGCGCCATGAACATCTAATGGGGACTACCCATATCACGTGGGTGGTCAGAGCAATGTTTTACCAAATCCGGCTTCGAAACACGAGGATCCATATATATTTCATTAGCCCAATAAAGCCCGCGGACTTCTACATACAATCAACACCTCAACCGGTTGATGTTGATTGTATAATCGATACTGTGGAGCAAATAAAAAAAAAAAAAATATATATATATATATATATATATATATATATATATATATATATATATATATATATATATATATATATATATATATATATATATATATATATATATATATTTCATGTAAATCCACAATGAAAACGTGGATAAGATAAATCTTGATAAAATCACACGGGAAAATGGAAACAACGGAGCACCTTAGCTTTCGTCTTTATTCAAGACATCTTCAGAGGCAACTGGACTACATGGACAGAGAGAGGCTTAAATATACAGGGTGACCTTAAAAAACATGAGGTCAGGTCATAATGATGTCATCCACTAATCCCCACACCAACACACACGTAGAGGAGCTTAAGAGAAGGGGGGTGACGTGACTAGTCAGGTCAGGTCAAAAATAAGGGATAGTTATTTTGTGGGTCCCTTATTTTTGACCTGACCTGACTTTGACATTGCACATGTGAATGCTTTGAATATGATGACAGTTGAGGAGGATAAGGATTTCTTAATAACGCAACGAGAAAAAGGGCGTCGTGGGGTAATGTCATCTCTTGATAAAGTATTCCTGAAAAGACAGAAACGACGAGTAAAAACTCCACCTACTGTCAAGAAGCGTGGTCGAAAAGAAGTTCTAACTCCAGAACTTTCTGCAGCATTAGATCGGACCAAGTCCTCAGATAGAATGGCCATGCACATTGTCACCCAAACTGTTCGGAGTCTGGGCCATGATGTCAGTGAATTGATTCTGAATCGATCAAGCATCAGGAGGAAACGTCAGCATCATCGCAGTAGCAGGGCAGCTAAAATCCTTTCAAACTTCAAACCAGAGTCAGTTTTAATTGTTCACTGGGATGGTAAATTGATGCATGATTTGACGGGGCATGGGGGCTATGTTGACAGACTCCCAGTTCTTGTCTCAGGCAATGGCACCTCCCAACTTCGTGCTGTTCCAAAACTTCCCTCTGGTACCGGTGATGAACAAGAAAAAGCTGTTGTGTAGGCTTTGCAGCAATGGCACATTGCAGAGATCGTGCATGGCATGTGTTTTGATACAACAAGCTCAAATACTGGTCACCACAAGGGTGCGTGTGTCAAAATTGAGCAGTTGTTGGGTCGTGATTTGCTTTATTTTGCCTGCCGCAACCATGTACTAGAACTTGTAGCTGGAGCTGCTTTTGAAGCTATAATGGGGCACTCAGCTGCTCCTAACATACAGCTGTTCAGAATATTCCAAGCCAAGTGGGAACAAATTGACAAGCAGAAGTTTGAAGACCCCTCCACCGACGATCTGGCAGAAGAATCGATCAGAGCTGTTAGGGACGATCTAACCAACTTCATTGAGAAGGCTCTATTGGAGACACAGCTTCGAGATGATTATCGAGAGCTGCTAGAGCTGGCCTCCATCTTCCTTGGCACATCACCTTCTCGGGGAGTACGATTTTCTGCTCCTGGTGCAATGCACCAAGCACGATGGATGACAAGGACCATTTATTCCTTCAAAGTGTGGTTATTCCGTTCTCAGTTTAAGCTTACTCCAAAGGAGAACAGAGGACTAAGAGATTTTTGCATTTTCTTTGCCCGAATATGTGTGAAGGCTCGGACAACTGCTCCAATTGCTACAAAGGCACCAAAAGGAGATCTGATGTTGCTTAAAGCTCTACAAGACTACAGTACCAACAGCGATGCCATATCAAAGGCAACTTTCCACAAAATGATGAGACACCTCTGGTACTTGTCAGAAGAGTTGGTTGCATTGGCCTTCTCTGATGACGATGTTCTCCCAGCAGTGAAGGACCGCATGTTGGAAGCTATGAACATCGTTATTGGAGAAGAAAAGCATGTCAAACGGGTTACAATCAATCCAGACACACTCCAAGTGAAGAACCTATATGATTTCACGACAAAGAACACAAAGTCATTTTTCAAAAAGCTCAACTTGAATACAGATTTCCTGGCCCTCCCAGTAGAACAGTGGAAAGATGATCCTGGCTTCCAAAATGCAAAAGCCAGTGTACAAGCTTTGTCTGTGATCAAAGATCATGCAGAAAGATGAGTAGCCTTAGTCCAAGATTTCTCAGGCCGCATCACCAAGGACGAACAGCAACTGCAATATCTACTGCAGGCAGATTCTGACCAGAGGAAATCATTCCCTAATGCCCTCAAGCAGACCTTACTGGGCGACAAAGAGTGAGACTGGTCCTCATGCGACCCCTGCCTTGAGCAGCTAATACCCACTTAGAATAAGTGGGGTGGGGGCCCAGGCTTGGGGGCTAGGAAATGATGTGTTATGAACATCAAGCATAGGCATAATATTGTTAAATTCATTTGACTTGAGCAACCTCTAATTATTAAGATATTAAAAATATATTTTACAGACAATGTTTCTACCCCAAATGAAAACTTTTGCCACGGTCTGTGACAAAAAAATCGCAGATTTTGTTTTTTGCCCCAAAATAAGGACCACCCTAATATATATATATATATATATATATATATATATATATATATATATATATATATATATATATATATATATATATATATATATATATATATATATATATATATATATATATATATATATATGTAATATATGTATATATATTCAGCACCTCAACCCGCCAGGATTCGAACCCACGGCCTACGAGCCCATGACTGCGACTGGGGAACGCTACCTCTCGACAACCAGGATACTAAAAGCAGTCCTAGACTCTGTTATATTTCACACAAAGCCTGGTCAACGAGCTTATGGCGCCGTGAACCTCTAATGGGGACTACCCGTATCACGTAGGTGGTCAGAGTAACGTTTTACCAAATCCGGCTTCGAAACACGAGGATTCAAATATATTTCATTAGCCCAATAAAGCATGCTTCTTCTACATACAATCAACACCTCAACCCGCCAGGATTCGAACCCATGGCCAACGAGCCCATGACTGTGACCACCAGGTTTCGGTAAAACGTTACTCTGACCTCCTCATTAGACAAAAATAAATTCAAAGTATTAAGAAGTGTTGCATGCACACATGAAACAGGCCTTAAGGGTTTTCACAAAATAATATCCCCCACTGCGGAAATGGTATAAAAATAAGAAATTATTAATTCCACCACGAATAGGCCTAAAGGGCACTCAATAGTATTATGTTACAACAACAGATGCAGGCCTTAAGGGTTTTCAACAAAATAATATCAATCACTGAGAAAATGGTATTAAAAAATAAGAAATGAATAACTCTGCAATGAATAGGCTTTAAGGGCACTCAACAAAATTATGTTACCCCAACAAATGCACACCTCCTAACCTAACTTAAACACTACTCTGGGGAACAAAGGTTATACCTGAGGTCGAAATTATAAAGAAATATTAAATGCATTAAAGGAACTAAATCACAGTATCACTTACAACAAAAAGGAGGAACCTCATCTGAAAACAGTTCCCTCATTCTCTGACATCAATTAGTGACACAAACATTAAAACAATACTATCAAAATTATTTATGAAATATTAATTACACACAGTAAGACAATACCAGTAACTGAAAAAAATATTATCATAAGATTAAGAAGCTACTGAGTCCGCCAATACCCGTAAACACATGCTCCTAACCTAACACATAGATTCCACCTGCACTCCGTAGTTTTTCAAGGCACAACCAACAGGCACCCGTAGACAAGGTACAAACAAGACTTTCTCCACCTTGGAAAATGTACCTCTAAGTTCCACTAGACTCTTGGTCCCAGTGTTTGACCCTGTATCACTCAGCTGGCTTCACTTTACCCCCAGTACATCCATGAAACGGAAGGGAGTGAGCCAATCAGACCTTGTACAGTTGTGAAAAGCTTTAGCTTCCCGTTAGTAAAAGGTTTTCACTAAGCTGCTTGAAGATATGTGGTATTGTGAGCCGAGGTAGAGGAGAGCTGATGACCCCAAACGATCGTCACGTCGTTAGATGGGCACCCAGACAGCTGGTTTCACTCCAACTCTCACCATACTCAACAGGTGGCTCAAACCCAGGTCAGTGGATGGTCATACAGCTCGCCTCACCACTCGTTTCATACCACCAGTGGACGTTATCATACCGCGTGGGGTCTACAGAACCCTGGAAAAACCCAGGCTGTTAGCTATTGTCTCACATCACGGTTTGTTCCTCCCGCTCTATCTAGTTTGTCTGAGAATGAATAAAACTTACTTGTTAATACTGATGTTAAATTAACGAAGGAACCAGGTCACGCGATCCGTCACTCCTGGGTACACCCCAGAGGTGGTCCTGCTAGCTTGACCTCTCTCACAACTCCCCAAGCCACGCTTTCTCACACCTTCACGTTCTTCAGGAGTGACTTATTTACCATACGATTAACAGCTTAATTAGGACATACGCAACATTTTCAGACTGGGAAACGATCTATGATTACTTTTCATTTAATAACTGATATTTAAATTTATAATTCGCCTCCATATTAATTTGGTAAACTACATTTTATATCGTATAGGCCTAGTTCAGAATGCCCTCACTATGGTCGTAGGAGCGTTGTCCTCCCTCAAACGACCTTGAAACCGTAGTTTCGCCAATGACGTGGCGTTTGAAATTACACTGAAATTTCTGAATATTATATATATATATATATATATATATATATATATATATATATATATATATATATATATATATATATATATATATATATATATATATATATATATATATATATGCTGATAACCACAAGTAAAGAAGAAAACACGAAGTTCCCAAGTGCTTTCGTGTAATTCACATCTTCAGGGGTGAGTACAGACTAAAGAGACGTACAAAAGAAGGTGTATATATACAGAGAAGGGTGAGATCAGGTCCACAATGGTCAGGTATTAGGTAATGACCCTACTAATCTTTAAATAGCACAGCAACGGTCGGTAGTCAGGTCAGAGGGTAAGGTGACCCAACCTTCTCACCTGGTTACCCTCTGACCTGCGGTGAACCTCTAATGGGGACTACCCATATCACGTAGGTGGTCAGAGTATCGTTTTACCAAATCCGTCTTCGAAACACGAAGATCCATATATATTTCATTAGCCCAATAAACATGCGGACTTCTACATACCTGGCGGGTTGAGGTGTTGATTGTATGTAGAAGTCTGCGTGTTTATTGGGCTAATGAAATATATATGGATCCTCGTGTTTCGAAGCAGGATTTGGTAAAACGTTACTCTGACCACCTACGTGATACGGGAAGTACCCATTAGAGGTTCACGGCGCCATAAGCTCGTTGAACAGGCTTTGTGTGAAATATAACAGAGTCTAGGACTGCTCTTAGTATCCTGGTAGTCCAGGGGTTAGCGTTCCCCTGTCACAGTCATGGGTTCGTGGTCCGTGGGTTCGAATCCTGGCGGGTTGAGGTGCTGATTATATATACATATATTACATATATATATATATATATATATATATATATATATATATATATATATATATATATATATATATATATATATATATATATATATATATATATATATATATATATATATATATATATATATTTATATATATTCTGTTTCGATGTTTTAGTATCATTTGTGTCTTAAAGTTTCGATAGTGAATCAATTTGTTGTGACAGCCAACGAGGCTCTTTATTGTGTTAGTATTTAATTTAATTAAATTCTTAAAGGTTTACTTTATTTATTTTTATTCCCTTTTGATTTAATTCACTTTTTTTTTTTTGGTTACGCATAGAACCTGGATATTAAAGTAAATTAAGAGACGGCGTAACAGTTTTGGCGACCTTGCCAGGATTCACTAACGACCTTTTGACACTTGTGATATTCTTTTTGTGTTTTTTTTTATTATTTCTTAAGAAGCCATCATGTTTGGAGATAGTGTTGATTTTGGCTTTAGAGAAGACCACGGTGAAGCTAGTCAAGTTAACATAGCTGAGTCACGTTCAGTGAATGATGAATTACGCCTTCTGGAGGCGCAAATATAATTGAAAGAAGTTGGAATACGTCAGGCGGAAGCTGAAGCTAAAGAGAAAGAAGCTGAAGCTATTGTACTATTCCAGATGATACTAAATGTTTCATAATACTTCCTTGAGATAAATGTATAGTATATATCAGGTGCCTCAAAGAGAGCTCAGGTTTTCAACTGGCTCAGCCATGTTAATATTGTTATTATTATCCACTCTGTATCTGTATTTTTCTGTCTAAATAAACTGTTACAACAACAACAACAGTTGGGATACGTCAGGTGGAAGCTGAAGCTAAAGCGAAAGAAGCTGAAGCTAAAGCGAAAGAAGCTGAAGCTAAAGCGAAAGAAGCAGATTTAGAAAACTTGCGACTGCGTATACAACTCGGTCAGAGTAACCCTTCTAACACCGATGGCCTCACCCCCAGATCTAGTTTTTCTCATTTTGATCCAGCACGTGCTGCTAGGCTAATGCCCACGTTTTCAGAGGAAACAGTTGATGAGTTTTTCATTGCTTTCGAGAGACTTGCTACCACTTTAGAGTGGCCTATAAAGTTTTGGCCCATTTTGCTTCAACAAGCGTTTGCAGGTAAGGCTCTGTGTGTTTTTTCGTCTCTTACAGACAGTGACGCTAATGATTATTTATGTATTAAGGAGGAAGTTATGAAGGCTTATGCCCTTGTTCCTGAAGCGTACAGACAACGCTTTCGTGGCCTCCTTAAGAAGGCAGAGCAGACACACCTTGAATGTGCTAGGAGTAAAAGAGAGGTATTCTCAAAGTGGTTACACTCTAAGGAAGTGAGTGAGTTTGACTCCCTGATTGAGTCAATGCTCACAGAGGAATTTTTGAGAACCATCAACAAAGAGGTTAGTACATTAGGGTGTGTCATAGGAGGGAAGATCAGCTAAAACTAATGGCCCATCACTTTTTTGGTAGATTTTAGTGTATATAAACAGAAAATAATTTCAGTTTCAATATTTTGCAACCTTTTGCTTGGTAAATTTTAGCGTGAAATTTATCGACAATCTAACGTACAGCTGCATTAGTGCATTACAATTAAATAGTGAACATTGCTTTCTGACTTCATTCTTTAACAACCCAACTAACAATATTTTTTTCTGTTTCAGATTCTGATGCATTTATAAGTTGATAAATATATGATGAAGGCTGAAGTTTGCATTTGAGGAACCCAAAATCAATATCTCAAACAATATCTTGGGTTCAGAGAGAAATTCCTGAAGTTGAGTTACCACATTGAGAGATGCTGGAGATGTCACAGTGCTAACTAGCAAATCAGTGAAAAGAATCCACAAAGAACTTACACAAACAAAGAAGACAAGCATAGTATAGTAATGCTTGGGTTCAAGACAGTAAGAATTTCCTGGCTAATGTCAGTCTCTAGCTTCAGCCAGCACTGCTTTCTGGGAAGGAAGATGGAGTGTGAGAGACTGCTAGCCAGTTGGGGAAAAGGCAAGAGATATCTCTCTTGGGAGAGGAAACTTGCAGTTAAGGACAGCTTTGCCAAGCAACTGGACCAGTTATTTGACATAATTACTTGCAAGTGCCAATTGTTCTCTGTCCTGAGTTTGGATGCGGTCGTGACTGTAAATCCGAGGCCCACATCTCCTGTATTTGCAAGCGTGAACTGAAGATTCCTGTGATCGAACTGGCATTTGTCAAAGCACAGAGAGAGAAGACTGGCAGTATAGGGGCTCTCATGATTTCTAGCCAAGATATTCCGGAGTCCAAGAGACAGGAGGCTGCCACAGAGAGACAGAAGAGGAGAAGAGTTGCCGAGGAAAAGAGACTTGAGAAGGCCCAGGGTGAGGTAAAAAAGGCCGATGATTGGAGTCAAGCTGATTCAGAGTTTAATGACTTCCCCATGGCTGATCCGAGTGCTGACCAGGAGAATGGTGACTTTGTCCCTAACCCAGAAAATAATGATCCCAAACCTTCCAGGCATAAGATTCGAAATAGGAAAGATATCCCGAGCATAGCTCTGGCCAGCATGCGACACCACACTGGTCTCAGAGAAACTGCAGAGATAGCAACAGCTGCCTGGGTTGACGGTGGTTTGATAACACCTGATGATGTTCACCTGGTGATAGATCATAACAAAGTAAGGAGAGCTCAGGAGAAACTTGTCAGTAACCTAGAAGAGGAGTTTGATAAGGGGATAAGAGAAAATGGAATCAATTGTTTGTTCTTTGATGGGAGAAGGGATGACACTAAAGTGTTCATGAAAGTTGGAGATTCTGACAAGTTGTTCCCTGCCATGGTGAAGGAGGAACACTACTCCTGCTGCAGTGAACCAGGAGGGAAGTATTTGTGGCATTTCACTCCAGAGAAAGATGACATCAGGAAACCAGCTGAGATAGTGGCAGATAACATTGTGAACTGGCTCAGAGAGAGGAACGTAGACCAGACCCTGCAGGCCATTGGAGGGGACAGCACCAACACGAACACAGGGTGGCAAGGGGGGTCATACAGTGGATAGAGCGGAAGATTGGGAGGAAGCTGGTCTGGATTGTTTGTGACCTCCACACCAACGAGTTGCCACTCAGACATCTGATCCAGGAGCTGGATGGCAAGACTCTTTCAAACAACAGATGGTCTGGTCCTCTTGGCAAGATGCTGGACTCTGCCACTGAGTTAGAAATAAATCCGAGCTTTGAAAAAATCACAGTTGGCCCTCCGCTCGTTCAGCTTGCACATACTGTCATTGACGACCTGAGTACTGACCAGTACTATGGTTACATGATTTGCAGTGCCATCAAAACTGGGGTCATGCCTGATAGACTTGCTTACCTGCAGATAGGTCCAGTCTCACATTCTAGGTGGGCTCACGGCTCTCAGGTTCTGCAGAATTTGGGTCGCTCATCATAAACTGAAAGGGAACCAGCTTCACAACCTGAGACTTATTGTCCAATTCATCGTGAGTGTCTACTTGCCAAATTGGTTCAACACCAAGGTCAAGTCATCGTTCTCCGAAGGTCCGAGGCATGTTCTCTTCCAGCTTGAGCTCATGAGGAGTCAGCCAAGGAAGGTTGTTCAGATTGTGGAGCAGACTGTGAGGAGATCTTCCTGGTATGCTCATCCCGAGGCAGTTCTGCAGACAATGCTCTGTAGTAAGGATGAGGAGGAGAGAAGAGTGGCAGTCAAAAAGATCTTGGATATGAGACTTATGAGAGGATCTGGGCATGACGAATCAGTTGGTGACGATTCCTTCAGGGTCAGGAAGACTCCTGAAGTCAATCTAGGTGCCAAGACCCTCACTGATCTCATAGATCTGGATAACATCCAGGCTGGCAGTGAGCCCCCTCTTACCTGCAGCCTCACCAATGTTCAATTCAGAGCTTTCTTGGACAACCCCATGCATGTCCCTGCCTGGCCCTCGCACACCCAGAGTATAGAGCGTTGTGTACAGCAAGTGAGCGAGACCAGCAGTCACGTGTACAGCCAGGAGAGGAGGGAAGGCTACATCCGAGCTCAGGTAGTCAGCAGGGAGGTGATGAGTAGAAACAGAAGCAAGAAAGACATGTTCTCTATGGTGTGCAGCAACACCGGGTCGTAGTAGTAAAACCGGTTTTTGTATTTGATGATTTTGTTTTCTAAAGGAATATTAATTTAATAAATGTGTCAAGATCATTCGTTTCACTATTCTGGATCATTTTCATCCTAATAAATTAACCTGATACATTTACTTTACTTTAAATATGCTATTTAGTGGTGTTGGTAAAAGGGTGGGAATACTGAATTTTCATAAGATTTCAAGTTAAAATTTACCTAGCAAAAAATGAAAACTTTTCAAATCTGAAGATATCACATGATTCTGCACATAGAACTACATCATTAATACCATAGGCCGATGTTTCAAACTCAAAAAAAAAAAATTCGCCTCCGTATGACACACCCTATTAGTACATACTTGTTAGATAGGGAATTTAGTACTATTGAAGAGGCTGCTAAGCATGCTGATGGATTTGTTTTGAGACATGGTAGGACTAACAATGATGTTATGCCCCCACAGGTTCAAAGGACTTTTAATCCCTCTCTCCACAGAGCGAGACAAGGGAATACTAGCAATGGTAATTTTGTGCGTAACAGATTTGTGCGTGACAGGAGGAGCTGGACTCGTTCGCCACCTAATGGGGCGTCCAAATTTTCTACATACATTTGTAGTTTCCGTGGAAGGCCAGGTCATAAGGCAGAGTTTTGTTGGACAAAGCCAAATACGGGCAAACCAGCTATGATTGTTATTGAGGAGGCAAATACGTCGCCGGTCGAAGTGATGGCTGGTTTGAGCAAGGCTGACAGCATGCCAATAGCGTTGGTTTCCACAAAAGGTGAAGCACCAGAGAGTGCAGTTTCGGTTCTCGCCTCACGAGACTTTGATCTTTTCCAGGAGAGTTTTGCGAAGGACCCAGACGTTAGTACCTTTCGTCCCTTTTTGTCACAAGGCACGGTAGAAGTTGATGGTGTCGAAACACCAGTCACTATTTTGAGAGACTCGGGTTGTCTCCAAACTCTCAGGCGAGGAAGACTGACAAATACGTCGTTTTCGGATTCCTTTGGGGTCAAGGTGTAGCTCCTTTGGTTTTATTACGTGTCAAATCTTCTTGTTTTTCAGGGATAGCTAACGTAGCCTGCGTGCACGAGCTGCCTGTTGCTGGAGTGGACCTCATACTCGGTAACGATTTGGCGGGAAGTCAAATGGGGAACGTAACACCACTTCCTGTGCTGTGGGAAAGACCAGAGTCTACCTCACAGCTGCAACAACTTGAAGATGATATGCCCGGTGTTTTCCCTTTGTGTGCTGTGACTCGTTCTATGTCAATGACTAATGATCATAATGTAACTCCTCATGTAGATGATTCACTTTTCTTAGAAGGACTTTTTGCTAACCCAATTGCTTCCCAAGACATTTCTTCCTCAGTTAATGCTGTGACCGGGAAAGATGCTTTAATAGCTGCGCAAGAGCAAGATGATTCATTACGGCTCTTGTTTGACCAGGTGTCCGATTCTGCCAATGATTCAGGCCCTACCACGAGATATTTCAGTCAAGACGGTGTTTTGTGCCGCCGCTGGCTCCCAACGACTATGTCAGAAGAAGACGCGGACTGGGCGTCTCTCACTCAAATAGTTCTCCCACACACTTACAGACAACATGTTCTTGCTCTGGCCCATGACGGTCGCTTTTCTGGACATCAAGGTGTCCGAAAGACGTTCAACAGGTTGGCCAGAAAGTTCTATTGGCCAGGTATGAGCAGAGATGTCACTAAATATTGTTAGTACTGTCATTTTTGTCAAAAGGTAGGCAAAACCAATCAGTCTATTCCACCTTTTCCACTAGTAAGAGTACCTCACGTACCTGAGCCCTTTACAACAGTACAGTGTGACATTGTAGGCCCTCTGCCTAAAACTTCTAGTGGGTTTCAATATTTATTTACAGTCATTGATACCTCCACTAGGTACTTGCATGCTGTACCTCTTAGGAAAGTTACTGCTAAGGCCCACATATCTTCCATTTTGTTTCTCATACTTCTACTGTTCGCTCATGAAGTAAGAGGTTTTTTGTACAGAGTTAGAGATAGATTGTTAGGCAGTAGTGAAGAGAGCATTAGTGTATTAAGTTTAGTAGGAGATGTTAGAGAGAAGCTTCTAAGTTGTTGGAGCCTTGCCGCAGACCACTTACAGCAGCCGCAGTCCAAGACCAAGACATGGTACGACAAGCGTGCTAGACACAGAGAGTTCCAGATAGGAGATCAAGTTCTCATTCTCTTGCCGAGACATGGACAGCCGCTCCATGCGAAGTTCAGTGGGCCATATAGAGTGGTGAAGAAGGTAAGCCCCACAAATTATATTATCTCTGCCCCTGACAGGCGCCGACTACAGCGTTTATATCACGTCAACACCATCAAGCTGTACCACACACGCCCAGCATTCCCACCTGTTGCTGACAATCCAGTTCCCGTGTGTGCCTTTGACACTTTCTCGGTTGACGTTAGAAAGAAGAGGAAGAAGAAGGGGCAAGTCCACTCGTCCTGTCATCAGTCAGGGTTTGGCAGTCCAACTCCGTGGAGTTGCAGGAGAAGCTACAATTACATCATCTACCGGGACACCAGAGAGCTGACGTGCTGGCCGCCATCCAACAACATCCTCTTGTCTTCCAAGACAGGCCTGGCTGTACCACTGTCGTGGTGCATGATATTGATGTTGGTTCTGCTAAGCCTATCAAACAGGCTCCCTACCGTATCCATCCGAGCCAGGTTGAGGAAGTGAAGCAGGAGTTGGCCAACATGGAGTCCATGGGCATCATTGAACCAGCGACCAGCGAGTGGTGCTCACCAGTCACTCTCGTACCGAAGAAGGACGGCACTCTTCGATTCTGCATCGACTTCTGCAAGGTCAACGCCGTCACCAGCAAGGACAGCTTCCCTCTACCAAGAGTCGACGACTGCATCGAAGCAATCGGGAACTCCAAGTTCCTCACTAAGATTGATTGTCTTCGAGGGTTTTGGCAAGTACCATTGACCCGTCGTGTTAAAGACATCTCCAGTTTTGTGACATTAGGTAAGACCTATAAATTTAATGTTATGCCAATTTGCCTGGTTGTGTAGTATATTTAGATGTTGTTGTAATTTTTTCTGACACTTGGTAAGACCATTTATGTCAGCTAGACGCTCTCTTCACTGAGTTAGAAAATGTAGGACTTGTTATAAACTTTGCTAAGTCAGAATTTGTTTGTGCTCAGCTTTTGTATCTGGGACATGTAATTGGGTTGGGGAAACTTGCTCCTCCCACAGCAAGGTGTGACACTATTTCTCAGATGCCTGTTCCATGTAACAAACGACAAGTCCGCAGATTTTTGGGTTGTGTAGGTTATTACCGGAGATATATTTGTAATTTTGCCGATTTGGCGCTACCCCTTACTGATTTGTTGAAGAAGGGTAATATTTTTTGTTGGACTTCAGGGTGTCAGGATTCTTTTCAAAGCTTGAAAAATGTATTATGCTCACACCCTATTTTGAGAGCCCCTAATTTTTCTAAGCCTTTCAAGCTAGCCTGTGATGCTAGTGATCTAGCTGCAGGTTCTGCCCTGTTGCAAGAGGATGATGACAGTGAAGACCACCCAGTGGCATTTTATAGTAAAAAAATTCAATCCAGCTCAAACCCGCTATGCTTTGCAACATTTCAGTTATTTTTTATTACCAAGTAGGCCTATTGTAATTTATACAGATCACAAACCATTGCAGTTTCTCAAATCATTCAAGTTAAAAAACCAGAGATTAATTCGCTGGAGTTTCTTCCTTCAGAACTATAATTTCCATGTTACACATGTTAAGGGTTCAGACAATGTGCTGGCTGATCTGTTATCTAGACCCACAGAATGAACACTCATGTCATATCAAAATTTGTGCAATCAAAAATTTTATTTTATGGGGGGAAGTGTTACGACCGTGACTCATTTTTCTATTATTTTTTATAACATGCTTCCATGTTGTTCCATATTATTCCTGTAATGATGTGTTATATTTACTATTATATATTCTAGTCACCTTACCCTGTGCTGTTAAGGTTTTAACTGTTATTATTTGTTCAAGCCCATCCTATTTCTTCATTTAGTATTGTAACAAGCATTCTTTGTTTCTCTAACGACCATCTGCATCGTTAAACGACCCATGTTTCACCTGCATGTCTCACTGGCGGGAGCCGACCCTATATATAGTACCCCACCAGCAGATGGAGTTGAGTCCAGTCCTCTTGTCATTCAGTTCACGTTCTTTTGAGTGACACCCGTCACCAGTTACTTATACTTTATTTTATTTCTGTGTTGTTCCTGTCGCCACCAATGTGGTATATCTATGTGAGTACCTATTCACGTCTCTTATGTGTCCATCAGTGCTTGCTTAGTTACATTTAAGTAATTCAGTGTTGTTTCACGATAGTTAATTTTAGTGTTAGTTATTTTATATGTTTATGCAGTGTTAACGTAATGCTGTTTCGATGTTTTAGTATCATTTGTGTCTTAAAGGTTTCGATAGTGAATCAATTTGTTGTGACAGCCTACGAGGCTCTTTATTGTGTTACTATTTAATTTAATTACATTCTTAAAGGTTTACTTTATTTATTTTTATTCCCTTTTGATTTACTTCACTTTTTTTGTTTGGTTACGCCTAGAACCTGGATATTAAAGTAAATTAAGAGACGGCGTAACAAGAGAAAGACAGAAAACAACTTATGAAATTTGAATCTTCTTGTATCAATATCTGGAATTTTGTCAATTTTATGAGATCTTACGTTTGTGGGGTAACTCGAAATATAATTTTAGTTGCATGGGTATTCTCTTGTATGCTTGAAGACAAAGAAACACGAGTGAATACAAAATAATCTAAACTTAAATAATACATATTATATGAGATTTTTGATGATTTTTTTCTGAAAGCTGACGAAAAGTTTTGAAACTCATATATATTCTAATATTTCCTTCGTCTGTCTCTCTCTCTCTCTCTCGCTCTCTTTTTGGGTCTTATTTTCTTTCTCTCCTTTGGAATTCATTTTCCTTCTGTTTTGTTATTGGTCCTGGCTCTTTCTGTCTGTCTGTCTTTCATAGTCAGTCAGACTGTCTGTCTTTCTGTTTGTCTGTCTGTCTAAGTCAGTGTGTCTGTCTGTCAGTCTGTCTGTGTTTGGATAAGATGTACAGGGAACTTAAAAAATGTTGCATATATATTGGCTATTTCGAAACACATCTTCACCTCGGGTCACACCACTCACAATACATCAACTCAGGGTGCGCAGCTACAAATAACTTCGAAGATCTTAGAGCAAGAACTACTTCCTGGGCAGTATTACAAAACTAATATCTTTACATCATCATCTGAGTGTTCAGTGTTATTGTTGAATTGACTTATTATGGCATTTTATTCAATCATTGCATTAAATGCTATTTTTAAAAGCGAATTACTGTATAGACTCTGTCGAGTATAACAGTAGGTTTGAGAAATTTCATGTTAGACGTTTATGTGTACGTGTGTCTTTGGCTTCGTAACTGATTGCTCTGCAACATAAGCAAAATAATAATAATAATAATAATACAAGAATATAGCTATTTTTCGTCACTTCCAATAAACATGAGAGAAAAAATACACACCAATACGTTCACAACCTCCTAGCTCAAAATTGTCTTCACACTACTAGAAGTGGAATTGTATTTTTTTTTTACGGGAATTAACCCACACGGGCACAGGTCATACGACCCACAACGGAGCCTGGGGGGCGAGAAAAAAAAACGGAAAGAAATTGTAAATATAGAAAAAAAGGTTATACTGTATTAATTACACCACGAAGATGCCGGAAAACCGGCTTTTTAAAGTGAAACAGATTGTAAGAGCATGGAAACACAGAAGAAGGCAGAGCATTCCACAGTTTGGCTGTGTGAGGAAAGAAGGAGGTACTATAACGGGTTATTCTCGTGTGACCGACATCCACAGAGAAACGGTGGGCACCGCGGGCAAGACGTGTGTTACGAACCCACGGCCTTGCTGGCGGTACACAGGATGCCAAATCCAAAGAAACATTGCCCGTTAAAGTACCTGTAAAAGAGAGAGAGTGAAGCAACACTGCGGCGAAGAGAAAGGGAAGAGAGATTGTCGACTAAAGGAGGAGAGTTAATTAGACGAAATGCCTTTCATTCCACCCTATCTAATAGTTGGACAGAAGAAGAGCCACCCCAGATATGAGAGCAGTACTCCAAGTTAGGACGAATGAATCCCTTACATACTTGGAGCAACTGCTCAGGAGTGAAGTAGCTGCGGCATCTGTACAGCATTCGCAACTTTCGGGAGGCAGCTTCAGTTATACTAAGGATGTGTGATTTCCAGGATATATTGGAGGAAATGGTGAGGCCCAACACATTTATTTCAAAATTTGAGAGGATGATAGCGTCCTGAAATGTAATGGGTGGGAAATCGTCTAATTTACAAAGTGTAATTGGTAAATATTGAGTTTTATTACTATTGAACTTAACCAAGTTTGTACCTCCCCATTCAGAGATGCTGCACAGATCCGCGTTGATAGAAGTAATGATATCAGTTCTAGAAACAGATCTATTTTGAGAGTTAGGAGGAAGGGGAAAATGCGAGGAACAGTGAAGAGTAGAATCATCAGCGTAAGAATGGATAGAATTAGTTGTAGTGTGAAGAAAATCATTGATAAAAAGAAGGAAGACAGTTGGTGAAAGAGCAGAACCCTGTGGGACGCCACTACTGGTAAAGAAAGAGCGAGAAATCGGTTCCTCGACAACAACTGCCATGGATCGGTTCTCAAGGAAGCTAGAGATGAGAAAACAAAGTGGGGGAGAGAAACCAAAAGAGGGAAGTTTAGATAGCAAAGTCTTGTGCCATACCCTGTCAAATGCTTCGGAGATGTCGAGAGCCACGACCAAAGATGGGTGCAATAGGAGAGCAGATCACCAGTAGATCTCGCCTGGCGAAAGCCATACTAGTGATCCGACAAAAGAGAAAGGCGTTCAAGGTGACGGAGGAAATGGGAGTTCAAGATTGTTTCGAAAATCTTGGAGAGGGATGAAGTTATGGCAATGGGGCGATAGTTAGAGGGATTAGAATGGTCACCCTTCTTCAGGATGGGCTGAACCAAGGCATGCTTCTAAGAAGAAGGAAAAGTTTGGGTTTTGAGGCAAAGGCGAAAGAGGCGAGCAAGCACAGGGGCTAGGGCTTCAGCACACTCCCTCAGAACACGAGGGGGTATTCCGTCCGGTCCATGCGCCTTACTCACATCCAATCTTGATAACACACCGGCAACCCTGCGAGTGGAGATTATACGAAAGTGCATACGTTCAGTAGGAGGTGCAGGGGTAGGAGGGATAGAGTGGGAATCGTCTAAGGTGGAATTAGAGGAGAATAAGGTGCCAAAGAGGTTGGCCCTACGAAGAATAGCCTTACAACGATTCCTAGAAGTAATGAAAGAGGTGTGGGTAATAGGAGAAGGAGATAGTTTCATAGCTCGATATGCCCTATCTCTCAACCTGCAAGCAAGAGAGCAGGAGCGATCAAACCATGATTGTAATGTGAAAGTTTTGGTAGAAGATGGGATAAATGAGCTTTCAAGCAGTAGTTAGATCTCTGATATGACCAATAGTTTTTGAAAAAACAGCAAAAAACTGAATCTTAATTGGTATTTTTTTTTTTATCTTTCTCGACTATTTTTGTCCCAATGAATTATATCGATATAAATTATATTGCATCATGTAGCCAACACTATAACAAAGAGAATGGTACTGATAAAATTCATGGAATTCTCGAAAATTATCATTTTTCAGAGACTTTTTTCGAGATATTGTCACTATAACGAGGTTGTATAAACTGATACGGTAACGGCTTTTGAAAACTAAACACCTTCTTTGATAATATGGGGGAAAAATACATTACACAACAGTCACTTCACTTATCTAACACTAAAAATAAATTAATTCAGGGAGTAGGGCAAGCACTGTAATCCAGGAGTTGAGGCAGCCCGCACAGAGTTATGGAAATTTAAATGGACAAGGCTCACACTCACGGTCTGACTGCTGAGATAATACTGCGCATTTATCGTTCTGTTTTCCCTCCCTATCGGCGTTGAGAGTTGCCAATTAGTTTAATAATTAGAACTTACTTGCTACTATGACGCCTCAAAATTTGAAGCAATTCTGTTGAAAACTTAAAATTTGGCGAATTTTTAAAGTTTGGTAAGTCGATTTACGTCACCCTGAAGTTGGTCATATGATAAATATGACGCGAAACCGTCATGCGCGATAGGGTTAATGAAGCTTTGATATCCGGTTTTTGTGATCTTGAGTCCAAATATGGTGCCTTCATTGGGATATGAGGATATTTCTCCTTCCATTTTGACTGGTTAGACCTTTTGTTTGCCAATTGGTAAGATTAAAAATTTATTACTATTTGTTTTAATCTTTAATTTTCTTTCGTAATCATTTATGTTCTTTATTGCAAGCGCTGTATGGCGTGCCATCATTGCCTCTGACTTCCCAGGGTATAATATCATTTGTGTAATGTCGTCTGCGAAGATGATATGTTCGTAATGTTGTTTTGGTTCTTGTAGGTTGCTTGTACATATTTAGTGAATAATGTGGGGGAAAGGACGCCCCCTCCCCCACCCTCCGCACAGGGCACTCCACTTTCGAGGTCTAGGGTTGGCCCTAGATACATACCAATTTATAGCTGTGTTATTGTGTTTCGGAGGTAATCACATAGATTCTCTCGCTTTCTGTGTCTAGGTGTAGTTGTAAAAGTTTGTACTTTAGGCCTGTGTGCCACACTTCATCAAAGGCTTTTGCCACGTCCCTCAGGACAAAGTTTACTTGGTTTCCATGTTGTTTTTCTTTGGCGATGATTTATGTTATTATAGCTATTGCAGTTTGGGTTCCTCTTCTTCCCCTCTCCGTCTGTATTAGGTTGTATTTATTGATTGTGTCCAGGAATTTTTGTATCCTGTTGTTTATTATGCGCTCTAGGAGTTATTTCCAGTGGAGATATCGGTCTATAGTTGGTTATTTGTTTTGGATCCTTGCCTTCTTTGGTGATGAATATCATTTTAGCGCATTTAAGGGCATCGAGGAAGTAACCGGCTAAGAGGGCTGAATTGTATATATTTAGGAGTGCTTCTATTGGTCTGTTAGGTAGGTTTAATAGCATATTTCGAGTTATGCCATTTATTCCAGGGGATTTCTCTTCAAATTTGCTTAAGCTGTGTAGTAGTTCATCGTGTCCTATGAATCTATTGGGTTATAGTCTATCTGGATTTCCTGTATGGTAGGGCGTCAGTCTATTGTTTCGCTCTCTTCGCCAGTCTTGAATGTCTTTTTCGTGTCCTTTATCAAAATTCTAATTTTCTTCTTCTAATATTCTGAATATATTTTTTTTCCATTCTCTACGAAAGGCCTCTTCTTTTTCCTACTCTGTTTAAATTTTTTCTCCGTTTTGGTCTTTTAGGTAGTTTACTGTGTTATTTTTTTTTGTGCCAAGTAATCTGTTAATGTTTTGCCAGAAAATTTGTGTGTCCTTTGTCGTGTCTATGTTTGATATTAGACTATTCCATTTTTCGTTGCTAAATTTTATACAGTTTTCTTGGAGGTCATGATGAATTTCCCTTAAGTTTTGGAGTGTTCTCTAGTGGGTCCTGCCTTTTCTATATATGTCCTTGTATTATTGTATCGTACTTGTAGTTTCTTTAATACTTCAGTGGGTTTATTACTTGGAAGGGTTCTGTATGCCATTACTGGGGTTGTTTGGTTGATTGCTTGCTTTATGGTGTTGTGTAGCTTATTTAGTTTTTCATCGATATTGTGTGTTGTGTGTTTTACAGTCACTAGTGGGCAATTTTCCAGTAGTTACCTGCATTATATCCAGTCTGTTTTGCTCATCTCGAGTCTTGGTGGTATTCTTATTTGTATTGGGCTAGTTGAGATTATTGTTGCCACTGTTAAATGTGCGATGTTTAGTATTAAAATCTCCTAGGATTTACATTGGGATATTGTAGTTTATTAGTTTGAGGTCTTCGATAGAGAAGAATGGTCTTCTTGGGGGTAGGTAAGTTGTTGCTATTACTATTTCGCCCGAGTTGTCTGTAGCTTGATGGCAATAAATTCACTGCTACTGCCACTCCGTCTTGTGTTTATTCACTTTTGTTCGACTGGTGAGTGTGATAGTTGCATATATTTATTTTGTTGCTGTCAGGTTCGCCATGTGCACTTATTAGTATTATGTCCGGACTGATTTGGTTATATATGTTGCAAAGTGATGTTTTGTACGTATTCCTGTCACGGACATTATGCTTCAGGATCTTGAGTGTTTTAAATTGAAGATGATCCATTATTTTTTTTCCTTGATGGTTGTAGTTGAGGCGGTGATCTCACTTCGCGAAGTCCCGATGTTTTCCTATTTAGTTCTGTTCATGAGATTACACTGAAGTCTTTAGTGCCAAATTTTATTTTGCCTTTCTTAATCATACCGTTTATTGGTGTACTGCCATACAATGTCATTTGATGTTACTAAGTCATCGATGAGTTTTCCTTAAGGTTTTAGTGTGGTGGGAATAGTATTCTTGATGTTTGACAGTACATAGTCCTATATCTTTTCTGTCTTCAGGTATTGGGGGGTAGGAGTTGTTTCATTTTGAGCTTCCACCTTTTTCTTGGTAATTGTTTTCTTTTCTGTCCCGTGCAGTGTGGTATTCTTGGGTCTCTTGACTTCTCGTTTATTTTTCCGGGTTGTATGGCTCTTTCAGGTTCGGTATCGTGGGTTGCTGGTGTTGTTGTTGTTTCTTTGGGAACGTCTATTCTCTGCCTGAAGTGCTCTGTAAGCTCTGGAGTGCTGTTGGCGGGTAGGAGGTTTGCTGATTTTAGGTTTGATGGGAAGTTCATTTTTGGCATGTTGTTTATTTCCAGCATTCTATTCGGTTGATCGGCAAAGGAGCCTTTGGCTAGTATGTTATGAAAGTGAGTATGTACCCTGTAGCATGCTCACCACTACCTTGAAATGATTTGATTCACTTAGGTTTACTACTGTGTCAAAGGTTGGCTTTATTGCCTACTTTACCATCCTCTTTGCTATTTCTACACACACACACACACACACACACATATATATATATATATATATATATATATATATATATATATATATATATATATATATATATATATATATATATATATATATATATATATATATATATATATATATATATATATATATATGTATATCTTAGTTCCTTTCATTTTGCTTTTCTGCATCATGTTTGTATTTTATGCGGGTCATTTTAATAGCAGGATGTGATATACGTATATCTCCGTTCCTTTTGCAGTTCTTACAGCCTTTGTTGGTGTTATTGCCCTGGATATAAACATGCCCTTCCTCTGCACAGTTGCTCGCCTCTTTCGCCTCTGCCTCAAAACCCAAACTTTTCCTTCTTCTTGGAAGCATACCTTGGTTCAGCCCATCCCAAAGAAGGGTGACCATTCTAATCCCTATAACTATCGCCCCATTGCCCTAACTTCATCCATCTCTAAGTTTTTCGAAACTATCTTGAATTCCCATTTTCTCCGTCACTTTGAACGCCTTTCTCTTTTGTCGGATCACCAGTATGGCTTTCGCCAGGCGAGATCTACTGGTGATCTGCTCTCCTATTGCACCCATCTTTGGTCATCCTCTCTTAGGGATTATGGGGAAACTTTCGTAGTGGCCCTCGACAACTCTTTTGGTTTCTCTCCCCCACTTTGTTTCTAATCTCTAGCTTCCTTGAGAACCGATCCATGGCAGTTGGCGTCGAGGGATCGAGCTCTCGCTCTTTTTCTACCAATAGTGGTGTCCCACAGGGTTCTGTTCTTTCACCTACTCTCTTCCTTCTTTTTATCAATGATTTTCTTCACACTACAACTAATTCTATCCATTCTTGCGCTGATGATTCTACTCTTCACTCTCCTTCACATTTTCCCCTTCCTCCTAACTCTCAAACTAGAGCTGTTATCATTACTTCTATTAATGCGGATGTGTGCAGCATTTCTGAATGGGGAGGTACAAACTTGGTTAAATTTATACCTCTACCTCTCTCTTCTCTTTCTGTGTGTTTGTGTGTCTGCACGAGAATCTCGGAAACTACTTTACCAATCTGTAGCGATGATGGATGGTGTTATATGTAGTGATGATTAGACAATAAAATAATAACAGTTTAATGCTGTACCGTTGTAGTGAAAGACATGGTGGAACTTACATACACCGTTAATGCACTATTGATGGAAGAAGTTTTGGGGACTGAACAGTGAGACAATGTGGAGCCTCCTGTAGGGTGGCGTCTTACCGTTGCCTAGCGGATGAGCCACCTGGAGGGCGGCGATTCTGCAAGTCTTTAATATAGCTAAAGCTGCCTCCCGAAAGTTGGGAGTGCTGTACAGATGCCGTAGCTACTTCACTCCTGAGCAGTTACTCCAAGTATATAAGGGATTCATTCGTCCTAACTAGGAGTACTGCTCTCATATCTGGGGTGGCTCTTCTGTCTAACTGCTAGATAGGGTGGAATCAAAGGCATTTCGTCTTATAAACTCTCCTCTTTTAGTCGACAATCTCTCTTCCCTTTCTCTTCACAGCAATCTTGCTTCACTCTCTCTCTCTTACAGGTACTTTAACGGGCAGTGTTCGGTGGATTTGGCATCCTGTGTACCGCCGGCAAGGCCGTGGGCTCGTAACACACGTCTTGCCCGCGGCGCCCACAGTTTCTCTGTGGATGTCGGTCACACGAGAATAACCCGTTATAGTACCTCCTTCTTTCCTCACACAGCCAAACTGTGGAATGCTCTGTGTAAGGGCGGAAACGATCTTCCTGCTCGTTACCACTGCTAACACTCTCGTTTGCTGGTGCGGACGACACTTGGGGCGGTTGGACAGAGGTGAGAACGGCAGGGACTATCTGGGTCACAGGCAAATTCCACCCAGCCGCCATACAGACACTATCTAGCTACCCCTCTGTTCTTCAAATTCTGGCTGTGATCTCATCATAGGTCCTGGACTCGTGGGCTGTGTCCCGAGACCTTCACCTATCGACTGTCAATTCTCTGGTCATCTACCACTACCACATACCAGGACCGTCAATTCATCTCATTCCGTCTGTGCCCCTGTGTTCTCCTGCCATTTCAAGACAATCTGCCGCTGTCGCTCGAGTGTGGAGTTGAATGGACGCTTCCCTACCCTGAGTGTGCATCACCGTGTTCCAGAACCTTCCCCAGGGCCACTGCCGTAGGAAATATCTGTTCATTGTTTGATTCTATGGTTTTTTGATTCCATTAATTGCTGACTCCCCTTTATTGTTCGATTCTATCAATTGTTGACTCCATTTAATTGTTTGAATCCATTAATTGCTGACTCCCATTAATTGCTTGATTCCTTTAATTGTTTGCTTCCCTTAATTGATTAACTCCATTAACAATTGACTGCATTAATTGTTTGACTCCCGTAATTATTTGTTGTTTGTTGAGTGGTGTCAGAGTTTTGTGTTATATTTTTTATAGTAAACAGGTGTCAATCTCAAACGGTTGTTTGCTATTCCTCAGAAAACCATGGTCCTTGACTTTCCTTTATTAAGAACCTGATTGGTCTGGTAAAGGATTTCTATCCCAAAGTCCCAGGCCTTTACACTCTGCCTTCTTCTGTGTTTCAATACTTATACAATCTGTCTCACTTTAAAAAGATGGTTTTCTGGCATTTTCGTGGTGTAGATTAACACAGTATAACCTTTTTCTACTCTATATACAATTTCTTTCTATTCGTATGTTTTCGCCCCCCAGGCCCCGTTGTGGGTCGTTTGACCTGTGCCCGGGTGGGCTAATTCCCGTAAAAAAAACATAAAAAAAAATATATGTATATATATATATATATATATATATATATATATATATATATATATATATATATATATATATATATATATATATATATATATATATATATCATGAAACCTATACACTTATTATGGCAAACTTTTGTTATTAAATTTTACTTAAATTTTTCGTAACGCGTATAATTCCAAACCTTCACTCCTGAACTGTTGGGATAAAGAGAGCCATGGAGGAGGAAAAGCGAAAAACCCTTGATGTGCAAGGTAGAGTAGGAGTAGCAAGGCCTAGCAACAATGACGGTGTTCAGGACCGTGATCAGTCAGTGTTTGACATCACTAAACATTTGCGACTAGTACCTCAGTTTTACGAGGAGGAACAAGATGAAAATTTTCCGACAGTTCAAGAAGGTAGCTAAATCATTCAAGTGGCCTGAAATATCCTGAGTGGCAATGATTCAGACTGTGTTTGAAGGTGCAGCTAGGTCAGCCTTTTTGTCTTTGTGTTGAAAAATGTGAGAGTTATGAAGAGGTTAAAGAGGCTATTATGAAGGTTTATGAGTTGATTCCGGAACACTACAGTTTGAAATTTAGGAATGGGAGGATAAAAAGTAGTGGGGGTTGAGTTGATCATTTTAGAGTAATTTAAGAGAGCCCTCCCACGAAACATTCAGTTATATTTGGAAGAAAGAGAGGTTATAGAAGTGCAACGAGCAGCAGCTCTGGCAGGCAGTTATGTGTTGACTCATAATAATGTTCGGTTTCAAAGTCATGTAGCTAGGCGACAAGGGTGGTAGGCAGGATAAGTTTGAAGATACAAAGGCATCTGCTTCAAGTAAGGTAAATGTCCGTAGTGGCTCGGAACAAAAATCTCTGAGGTTTCAGCGTACAAGTCAAATGATCTGTTTCTAGGTCACGTTATTGCAAATTGCCCTAAGCTCAAGAGGAGAAAGGAAGACTCTGTTCTTCCATTCGTGAAGCTGGAGAAGTTAGACCCAAAGTCAGTTAGTTCTTGCTCAAAGGAATATTTACTTGAGCCCTTTATCTTTGATGGGACTGTCTCAAGTGATGAATCCAGTGATGTTCGGTACCCTCTTCGGATTTTGAGAGGTACCGCTGCAAACCATAGTTTTGTGTTGAAAGGTGCTTTTCCCCTGTGTGGAAAGTGCTTATACTTGTGAGCATATGTTATTGAAGGTTGAGCGACATGGTTTTTCAGTGGGTGACTGTTGGTGTCCAAGATTCTCTCCCTATATCTGGTTTTACCTTCTTGCTAGCTAATGACATTGCCGATACTTGTGTTGTTACCAGAAGTATGTCTCTTAGAGATGAGCAGAATACTCGTGTTGACCCTATTCCCGATGTAGCTGACATAAGTGGTGCAGTTTGTGATGTAAATGACTTTAGTATTAGGGACCTATATGAGTCTCAAGACAATTCTGTTGATGACAATGAGTCATATTTGACGGAAGCCAGTGGCGCCAGTGGCGATAATCCCCCTAAAGTCACTGGTGACGTATTTGACAACTCACTCTCATCTAGTGTTTATTCAACTTTGAATATTTATGTAATTCCTCTACAACAAGTACCCATAAATAGGAAAAGATAAATTTCTGACCAGGAAAGTGATTCAGAGTTGTTAGAGCTGAGTAACAGTGCGAGGAGGAAGATGATGACTTGCCTGTTTTGTTACTATTCGGACTCTGGCCTTCTGGTGAGGAAATTTAGACCACTCTCGGTGCCTGCTGGGGAAGACTGGCTTGTGGTTAGGCAAATTGTTGTCTAAAAATGTCACAGCGGAGAGATATTGAGACTGGCACACGATTTTCTGGGAGGACAGGCTTGGCCTGGCTTGAAGAGAGATGCGGCAAAGTACTGCAAGACTTGTCACGAATGCCAGATGAAAGGTAAACCTAATCAACTGATCAAACCAGCCCCTTTACAGCCTATTCCAGCAACAGAAGAAACCTTCAGTAAGGTAATAATGGACTGTGTTGGTCCTCTCCCAAAAAGTCGTAGTGGCAACCAATACCTCTTAACTATCATGTGTGCAACGACTAGATACCCAGAGGCTATACCACTTAGAAGAATCACTGCTAAAAATGTGGTAAAGGCTCTGATCCATTTTTTCACCCACTATGGCATTCCAAAGATCGTACAATCCGACAGGGGAATTAACTTCACGTCGTCTCTTTTCCAGCAAGTCATGAATGAGTTGGGCATTCAGCAATATCCGTCTACTGCTTTTCACCCACTGTCTCAGGGAGCCTTTGAACGGTTCCATCATACCTTTAAATCCATGTTAAACAAATACTGTAGGGGAAATGAGGAGTGGGATGAAGGAATGCCGCTCCTGTTATTCGCCCTTTGGGATAGTTGTCAGTATGCTGTTGGTTTTAGTTCTTTCCAGTTGGTTTTCCGACATGATGTAAGGGATCCTTTGACAATTTTGAGGGAAAGCTGGGTGAATAACAATATAAAAATTCCACTTTCAGTGTATGTTGGCAAATTCAAGGCTAGACTGAAGAGAGTTGGGGAGATTGCCCCCTAAAGAACTTGTCCCAGGCTCAGTTGAAAATGAAGGGTCAGTATAACCAGAAGTGCAAATGTGTAGAATTTAGCCCTGGTGACCATGTACTAGCATTAATACCAATCCACAGAAATCAATTGTAAGCAAAGTTTGAAGTCCCATACAGACGAGTGAAGAAACAAAGCCCCCTCAACTACGTCATAGCAACCCCAGGAAAGAAGAAGTCAGAGTAATTGGTCCATGTGAAGAGGCTGAAGCTCTACTACTCCAGGGAAGCGATTGTGTGTGTTATGGAGACCCAGGGGCCACAGGAACAAGAGCAAGATTTCTGGTGGAGGTTCCAATTAAACTATGCAATTCACAGATTTTGGCTGATCCCTCTTCTAAAGTTTTACATTTTTCACAGCTACAGGTTGAAGATTCACGAGAATATTACAGGACTACAAGCACCTGTTTGGGGACGTGCCACGGTCCTGTAACCTCATAGAACACAAGGTGACTTCTACCAGAGACGATCTCTATCAAGCAAGCACCCTTTAGGACCAGCCCTGCCAAGAGGATGATTCTGAAGGAGGAAGGAGGAATGAGGAAGCCCTTCAACACTAACTCATCGAACCAAGCAACAGTGACTGGTGTCAAAATCAGATGGCTCCTTCCGCATGTGTACAGACTACAGACGGATAAATAATGTGACCAGGGCTGACGCCTACCCAATCCCTCGTATAGACGACATCCTTGACAGCATCGGCAGGCAAAGTTCGTCACGAAGCTCGACATGATGAAGGGGTACTATCAAGTGAAGCTGACGGAGAAATCCAAGAGAGTTACTGCCTTCGTCTCTACTGATGGGATTTGGCAGTACAAAGTCCTCGCCTTTGGGCCTCGCAGTGCCCCTGGGACATTCCAGAGGGCTATGGATGTGGTGAAGTCTGGGCTTCCTGGTGTCTGCGCCTACTTGGATGACCTGCTAGCGACAGGAGTTACCTGGGAGGAACACACGGAGCGAATTCATGACCATTTCACACGCCTTTCGGAGTACAACTTCACTGTCAACCTGGCCAAAAGTGAGCTTGGCCATGCAACACTCACCTACCTTGACCTTGTGGTGGGCTAGGGGAGGGTGGCTCCTGTCAATGCAAAGATAGAGGCTCTACAGCAACTCCCGCCTCTTGCAGATCGAAAAGCTCTGCGGAGGTTCCTCGGGTTGGCAGGATTCTACCGAAGGTTTTGTAAGAACTTTGCCTAAGTGTCGGCCCCTTTGACAGACTTAGTCAGCCCAAAAAGAAGGTATTTGTGGACAAAAGCTTGTCGGGTTGCATTTGAAACCCTAAACACCTATTAACCTCAAGTATAGTGTTAACAGTGCCAGATTTTGACAAGCCTTTTGTGATCAAAGTTGATGCCTGTAATGTGAGTGTGGGTGCTGTGTTGTTACAGTTTGAAAAAGGTATATTACACCCAGTTTACTTTCACAATGCAAAACTTAAACTGCATCAATGTGGTTATGCCACAATTGAAAAGAAGGCTTTGAGGCTTTTGATGTCTATAGAAAAGTTTGCAGTGCAAGTTGAGGGTTCACCATATACAGTAGAGCTCTGCACAGATCATAATCCTTTACAATTTATACAGAGGATGAGAAATAAGAATCAATGGTTGCTTAGGTGGGCTTTAGCGCTGGAGCCCTTCAATATAGAAGTGAAACATTTGAAGGGGAAAGAAAATCTTTCAGCAGACATCTTCTCCAGTGATGTGTAAAAGTTTTCTCCTTTTGTTCGTAAACTTTTAAGATAAAGAGGGTGATGTTACGAGTGTCCGCCATAAGTTTCAGTTCTGGTATAAAATACATTGGTTCAGATGGTGTGTGTGGGTGACTCGGGCAGCTACGCTCACTACTCGCCCACACCGAATGAGCCCTCATTTAAGCATGAAAATTATTTTACATTATCACTTTATGTATTTATTAATGCATCAGTTGTATCTCACGAGATATTGATAGTTGTATGTTTGTACAGTTGGAAACCATATTCTCTAGCACACCTGGGTCGGTGCTGGAGGTTAGTACAGTGTCCTTTCTGGAGGGCGGCCCACTCTAACTGTCACGAGGCAACACATACACGAACACACACAGTCATAGTACGGCTGTATAGATGATATTATGTATAAATATTGTATATGGCATTTTATACTCTGCATTATCTTCATTATATATGAACACGAAGAAAGATTCCCATAGGTTGTAGTTACGAAAGTATGAATGGAATATATACTTTCCCTCACCCTAGCAAACTAGTTAGCATAGCATAACCAAATAGCCTTGCAAGGACCAATAGGTCTGTATATAATGTGTGCGCACGCGCTAAAATGACCTAGAATATTTTACTAATGTCTCATTGTCCATGGGCTTTCTTACAGTTTGGCTGTGAGTTTTCTATTTTGTCTACCTGCCAGTTCAACAGGACTGCGAACCATCCTCCCAGCAATTCATATGCCATCCCAGACCCACAGCCTATATGTATGGTGCAAGACCGCAATCCAATACATACAAGTCAGGCAGTCAAGCGTTGGTTTGAGGCGCACCCGCACATTATTCTACTGAACTGGCCCCCTAAAGGAGCTGATTGTAATCCAATAGAAAATCTATGGGCGCCTATGGTTGTTGAATGGGACGTTGAGGAGAAAACGAGGGAGGTAGTGAGAAGACACGCACATAATGTGTGGGAGGGAATAAGGAGGAGGCCGAACATCTGCAGCAATCTGGTAGATTCCATGCCCACCAGATTGCATGAAGTTATAGCAGCAGATGGAGCAATGTTTTTCTCTGGAATTGCACGAATTTGATATTAACACTTTAATCTTGAGTTGTTGTCTGCCATCCAAGCAACCAACATGTTTTTGATATTTCCACTGACCCTTTCAACATATTCTTGGATATGGGGATGTTGAGGCTTTCCATGGACCAATAATAATAGATCCGGCCACATCTGATTCAATTCAGCGATGACATGCGAGGTGATTTCAAATCCATTATCACTTTGGAGAATAGCTCAAGCATCAAGAAGAAGAAAGATATCTATCAGACGGAATGACACTTAATTCAGCTACTCGTTTAGTCATTAGCGGTCTCAACACACTATTTTTTAAGATGGTCTTGATAAACCACGATCCACTTGTGAGTAGAAGTTGACATAGCTTATATACCAAACTTTGCTTTAGGGATCAAACACTTTTTTGATCCCTATATAGTCATGAATATATTCACTGAATTTACATCAGAAAATCAGGGTAAAAATCATCACTGTGTTTTAGAAAATAAATGTATCCCCTAGCATTTTTTAGTAAATACATGAAACTCCTGAGTGAATCTGGGATGACACATATTTACTGAAATTTTTAGGAAATACATGTTTCCGTTGTAGGCATATCATATCAATCAACACCATTAAAAGACGAAGTATTTGCAACTCGTAGTGAGACTTAATGAATTAATCAGTTTTATTAACAAGGGGAAGCCATACAACAGATCCAAGGGTAGTGGGGAGGTAGGAGCTGGCTACAAAGAAGTCTGATGACACCCTCAGGACCAAATGGGGTGTCAAGTTGTGGTGCCTGCTTGACCCGAGCCAAATGACTGGCCCAGAGGCCAACCATGTTGACTAGCCAAATGACGTGACCAGGTCGCAAGTCAAGCCTTCCGTCTGACCAGGATAAGGGACCGACGAGGTGTGTTGCTAGCCACAGAGAACAGTGTGCAACATCGCTCAACCTCCATGTACGGCAAACACGTGAGAGCGCTACTCTCCAGCCCTGTAGGACTGGGCTGGAGGAAAGATGCCATTAGCTTGCTCCTACGGCTAGCAGTTCTAGGGAATCATTTAGTCTCTTCCCTCCCGATGACCCTTCCATTATGGGAATCCCTTTCCTCCATGAAGAGGAAGGGGGACCAGCCAACCCCCACGACCACTTCAAGATTATCGTTAGCCTCTTTTCGGCGATGCGCTTTCAGCAACTTAATATGAATTAAGCGAGTGTCTTTATGTTCATCAGGAGTAAGGATAACACGTTTTAATCTGTTAAGCCGATGTGAGACCGTGTAGTGTTCCTGAAAGAGGAGACCCAGGGATAGGTGAGTATAAAAGGACTTCATCTCCTAGTTGGAAATCTCTAATTTGGGTCTTTTGATCAAAGTTTACTTTCATTTTTATTTGACTTCGGTATAAACTTCTCAAAGCAATGCTTCTGACAGACGTGAAAGTAGTTTTAAATTTGTTCAGATAGTGTGTCACTGTTTGGTTAGGATGAGTTGAGTGTTGTTGAAACCATTTTCTTTAAGAACTTTCAGTGGTCTCCTGATGTATCTTTCATACAGTAGCTCAAAAGGAGATACCCCCAGAGAATTCTGTACACTTTCCCTTATGGCAAATAACATAAAATGAAGACCCTCATCCCATTTATTTGAAGTACTAGAACAAAACTTTCGAAGCATAGATTTAAGAGTGTAATGAAAGCGCTCAAGGGAGCTTTGTGACTCTTGGTGATATGCTATGAAGAAAGTTTAGGTGATTCCTAATTCCTTCAGTACGCCTACTTTTGAGAACAATTCACTCGTATAATTAATACAGTACCACGATCTGACTGAATTTCTTTAGTAATTCCCACCTGCGTGAAGAATTTCAAGAGAATATTAGTAAAGTTCTTAGCCGAAAAATTATGTAGAGGGAAAGCTACAAGATATCTGGTGTGAGGACACATTACAGTTAAGAGATATTGGTTACCATTCTAAGTTTTAGGTCCTACAAAATATGTGATGATTTTTTCGAAGGATTCGCCTACAAAGGTATTGGATGGCGTGGAGCTGATGGTAATACTTGATTAGTCTTACCCAATACCTAACAAGTATGGCAGGTTCGTACAAAGTTGACAACTGAAACTTTCATGACAGGCCAAAAAAATGAGGATTAACCCGGTTATTTGTTTTACAAACTCCTAGGTGACCAGCTAAATCTCCATGGGTAATCTCTATTATGGCTTTACGGATGGTCTGAGGCATGACTACCTGATGTACTACCGACCAAAAATCTGTATCAGTGTGATGTGAGGGTTTTCTGCAAATCATGAGATTTTCTTGGTGATAATAACACCCGGGATAGTGATTTAATTGTTCCCTGGAGTTTGCAGCGAGCCTAGGGAACCTTTGTAAGGAATCGCATTATCTTTGAGCCTTGATTAAATTTTACTTTGATATGATGTGATTAGGAAGAAACCACAGTTCTGAGTTTGTGCACGAGTGACTGCACACAGAGGGAAGATATTAGGATATTGTTGGTCTTAGACTTAGAGTCAATGGAGTTTTGTCTATGTCAAGCTTTGGTATAATTTCAAATCCTACAAGACTGTGTGAACCAAGAATAAAAAGTAACTCCAGGAATTGGAAACTTGTGTTCTATAATTCCGATTAGAACCACTTTAGAAAGCAGGTTACACTTTAAATACATCTAGGTCACCTCTGCTCTTTGTGGCAGATAGATCTCGCGATGCTACACTTCTGCCAGTGTAATTCTTTTCTACACCAGGCAGAGCGCTTTTCGTCAGAAGGCTTTGAACTGCTCCTGTGTCTCTTGGAATAGTTACAGGATTTTCAGTACTATTGAGAGTCAATGAATCCTTACCCTTGAATTTAAACCTTTTAGATAGATCCACGTGAGAATTTGGACTCTGAACATTGATAGACATTACCGTTTTATACTTAGACGGAGCACTTTCAGTTATGTAAGAATTTTCGACAAAGTGGGTCTTAACATTAAGAAACATGATGATCCTTTCTTACAATAAGAACTAGTGACTTTATTAGGTGAAGGACTAGGAATGACGTTTGAATGAGCCTTATCACTTTGAATCTCAGGGATACCAGCTGATGTATTCATGTAAATAGATTTCTTTCCCTTACGCATGTTCAACCGATGTTCTACTGGGTACTGGTCTGGCCACTGGGCTGATCTCATTAGGTCACACTTTCCCTTGACATGTAAATAAATCCTGATCTGATATGGAATTATCATCCTAAACTCCTCCCTACAATCAACTGAACAATTTCGCCAAACGTGGAAATTTTGGTGGCTTACAGCCATTGTTTGAAACAATGCCTTTTTTTTAGTTGCAAATTCAACATATGTTAGTTGAGGGACTTTTGTAAGTTTCCAAATTTCTGTCGAAAGGTATTTCTTGTAATTGAGTGAGCGTCGAGGACGGTTGTTTTAGCAAAGTGGTAAGAAGTGTAATCTTCAAGGTTATTAAAGATTCTAGCAGCTCTGCCGCTAAGTTTGCTCTAAATAAGCCACACCCACTCACTTTTAGGCCAACTCATATGCTTAGCAGTTTGCTGGAACTGACGAAAGAAGTACTCGGGATTCGGATTCCGAGAAATTTGGGACCGATCCAATCTGCTGATATAACTGGAAAGAAGGTCTATTTTCTTGAGCAAGACGGTCTTTTTTATTAATGATTTCAAAATCAGGAGCCTGATTCATTCATGCCATTTTTCTCTCATGTTCACGAGCTCTCTCCTCAGGTTCATGATCTTTCTCTCTTCGGCTAATACTATTTGTTCTGTCTCCCGTTCCCTTCTCTCTGTTTCTCTCTCCTCGGCTAGTCCTATTAGTTCTATCTCTCCTTCTTTTTCACAACGATCTTTTAATTCTCTCAGCTACGCTGTTTTCTCTCTTTCAAACTTAATTCCCACAAGCTCTATGTCAGACGGTGGTTTGCTCATTGGTTTTGAAGTAAAGTACCTCCCGATCCCTGACATTATTTTCCTCTCACCATTCTTCACTATGACCCAAGTGGAATTCTCCCACAGGATTACTCTGATTCAGAGACAATCAGACAACCTCCCCCCTCCAGTAAATAAGTCCTTTAACGACCCTAGTGTGTATAATATATAAACATAGCATAACATATATATATATATATATATATATATATATATATATATATATATATATATATATATATATATATATATATATATATATATATATATATATATATATATATATATATATATATATATATATATATATATATATATATATATATATATATATATATATATATATATATATATATATATATATATTTCATTAGCCCATAAAGCACTCGGACTTCTACATATAATCAACAACCTCACCCCACCAGGACTCGAACCCACGATCTTATGTGTGTGACCAGGAAACGTTACCTCTACACCACTCGGACACTAAAAGCAGTCCTAGACTTTGTTATATTTCACACAAAGCCTGTTCATCGAGCTTATGGCGCCGAGAACCTCCAATGGGGGACTACCCGTGCCTCGTAAGTGATCAGAGTAACGTTTTACCAAATCCGGCTTCGGAACACGAGGTTCCATATATATTTCATCAGCCCATAAAGCCCTCGGACTTCTACACATTATCAACAACCTCACTCCACCAGGACTCGAACCCACGATCTTATGTGTGTGACCGGGGAACGTTACCCCTACACCACTAGGACACAAAAAAGCAGTCCTAGACTATATTTCACACAAAGCCTGTTCATCGAGCATATGGCGCAATGAACCTCCAATAGGGGACTTCCCGTGCCTCTTAAGTGATCAGAGTAACGTTTCACCAAATCCGGCTTCAAAACACGAGGTTTCATATCTATTTCATTAGCCCATAAAGCGCTCGGACTTTTACATATAATCAACATCCTTACCCAGCCAGGACTCGAACCCACGATCTTATGTGTGTGACCAAGGAACGTAGCCTCTAGACCACTAGGACACTAAAAAAGTCCTAGACTTTGTTATATTTCACACAAAGCCGGTTCATCGAGCTTATGGCACCGTGAACCTCCAATAGGGGACTACCCATGCCTCGTAAGTGATCAGAGTAACGTCCGAGCGCCTTATGGGCTAATGAAATATATATGGAACCTCGTGTTTTGAAGCAGGATATACTACCTCACCAGCCAGGACTCAAATCCTCGACCTACTGCGTGGGACTAGGGAACGTTACCGACCATACCACAAAAGCACTAAAAGCAGTTCTAGACTATGTTATATTTCACACAAAGCCTGTTCATCGAGCTGATGGCGCCGGGAACCTCCCATTGGGAACTGCCCGTGCTGCTTATGTGGATGTCAGTAGCATTTTATGGAATCCAGCTGGTATAAAAGACGAGGTACCATATATACTTCATTTTTAGTCCATATAACACGCAGACTTTGAACATATAATGGTATATATAGTACCTCGTGTTTCATACCAGTTGGATCAGGTACTTCTTTATATGTTCAAAGTCTGCGTGTTAAATCGACTAAAAATGAAGTATATATATATATATATATATATATATATATATATATATATATATATATATATATATATATATATATATATATATATATATATATATATATATATATATATATATATATGCAAGTAAATCACTGTAGGTGCGCATGATCTAGGTATATGCTGATAAACACAAGGAAAGAAGAAAACACGAAGTTCCCAAGCGCTTTCGTGTAATTCACATCGTGCTCCCGTTAGAGACCAAGGAAAATGGCCGCTTTGGATCGTTGTGTCGTGGGGGAAGAGGAGGGGAGTGTGGGGAAAGACGACCTCCTTGCCACTCTGTTAAGGCAGCTGGGGCAGTTGAGGAGTGAGGTTGACACTCTAAAGGGGGAAAATGAAGCCCTCAGGACGGAACTCCTTCAGGTAGGTGTTCTGCCTAGCAGGACACCTGAGAAGGAGGAGCAGGCGTGGAGAGTGGTTGTCTCCAAGGGGACTAGGGTCAGGCTCAGGAAAGCTGACCAGGGTGTGGAGTGTAGTAACCCTTACCAGGTGCTACAGGAAGCTGGCGAGGAAGAGAAGAGGCAGGACGGTATGGATCAAGGAGAGGAAAGGGCAGTTGTACAAACCCTGCCCACAGGTAAGGTCGTGGTAGTTGGTGACAGCCAGGTGAGGTTTATGGATAGGGCTTTTTGTGCGAGAGATAGGAAACGTAGGACTAGGGTGTGTTTTCCTGGGGCTGGGATAGGGCATGTAGCCGAGAGGTTAGACAGGGTTTTGTCAGGGGAGGGTACCAATCCAGTAGTGTGTCTTAGTGTGGGAGGAAACGACATAGGTAAGGTTAGGAGTGAGGAACTTTTCAAGAGGTATAGGGAGGCGCTGGGGAGATAGGGGAGGGATCCAGATAGTATGTGGTGTCTTGCCTAGAAGAGGGGTTGGTCGTGAATGGCTGTCCAGGGCAATTGCTATAAATTGCCGACTGGAAAAACATTGTGCTAACAATGGTTGGGCATTCATTGATAACTGGCAACGATTCTATGGCAACGACTACCTGTAGTGTCGCGACGGAGTACACTTGTCTCGTGAGGGGGTAAAGGCGTTGTCTGCATCCCTGGAGCGTGAAATTATCACTCCGAAGGGGGGGTTTCGCCAGTAGAGAGGGGTCTGGGAAAGTGGGAGTCAAAAAACAAGCAGGTCCTGGGAAGTAAAATTAGTTGCTCAGGACAAGGGGTAAAACAGGACCATGAAGAGTAGGTTTAAATGTATATTATACAAACAGTAGGGGCAGTTCAAAAGATATCGAAGTCTTTAAACTGCTAAGGGAACATATGGGCACGGAGGTGGAGGAGACTGCAGTGGGAGCGGGTAAACAAAGTGAAAGACTACAGGGAAATAGTGTTAGGAATGATGACAAAACTAAATTAGACAGGGAGTTTAAAACTAAACGCGGTAAGGGGAGGACTCAGAACACGACTAACTTAAATGTATACTACACGAACAGTAGAAGTATGAGAAACAAAATGGATGATATTAGGGCCTTGGTATGTACCGACAAAATCGATATAATTGCATTCACTGAAACATGGATCAACCTAGACACACGTGAGTTACCAGTCGAATACCAAATTGCGGGTTACAAACTGTTCCATACCGATAGGCAGACCAGGAAAGGAGGCGGAGTAGCAATCTATGTTAGGGATAATCTGAAGTGTGAAATAAATAAGGAAATAAAAACTGAGAGGAATACAGAAACAATTTGGATAGAATTAAGCGACGGTCGGGAAAAATTAATCACAGGAGTAATATATAGACCCCCCAATCTTGATAGCGTCAATGAGCGACTTATCTGGGATGAAATGTGCAGGGCTTCCATACACAACAAAGTCTGTATAGTAGGCGACTTTAACCTTGGCCAAATAGATTGGACTGACCTTACGGGTAACTCAGAATCACAGGATTTTCTCGAGACAATCCAGGACTGTTTCCTAAGTCAACATATAACCGAACCCACACGGGGTAATAATATACTGGACTTAGTTCTGTCGAACAGAGAAAACCTAATTAGCAATGTCGAGGTAGGGAACGAACTTGCAAACAGAGATCACAAAGAAAATCGATTCCAGTTAGATTTTCAGGGCAGACGTAAGGAAAATTCCACTAAAGTACCAGATTTCAGAAAGGCAAACTTTGACAGTTTAAATAGTGAGTTACTTAATGCACAAAGGCAGAACAGACCATACAAAAAACTCAGATCAGAAAACAATGACCCTAAATGGATAAATAATTATTTAAAGAACATCATTGGCCAAAGGAAGGCTATAGGTAGAAGGATAAATCGTGGCGAAATTCACCTCCGGGACTATTATAGGGTATTGGCGAGTAGGGTTAAAACCGAGATAAGGAAAGCAAAGAGGAATAATGTGGTAAGGATAGCAAGGGAGGCGAAAACAAACCCCAAAGGATTCTACCAAATGTATCAAACTAAAACACGAGAAAAGATTGGACCAATACCGTCAGACTTCGGCTAGCTCACTGATAACGACGGAGAAATGAGCAATAATTTCAATAAATATTTTTCAACAGTTTTCACCACCGAAAATTTAAACATGGTACCCGAGGCACCGACTCTATTCAGAGATAGTGAAGAAAACAAATTAAGTGAGATAGTAGTGACTAGTAACGATGTTAGTAAGCAAATAGACAAACTAAAGCCTAATATGTCACCTGGTCTCGATGAGATATTTGCCAGAGTATTAAAGGAATGTAAGGAAGAGCTTAGTATGCCCTTAGCAAAGTTGTTTAACATGTCATTAAAAACAGGTGTAGTACCAGAATCCTGGAGGATAGCGATTGTAATACCGATTTTCAAGAAGAGGGATAGATCACTATCCTCTAACTACCGCCCAATCAGTCTAACATCAATAGTAGGCAAATTACTGGAAGCAATCATTTCAAACTCTATTCGAAATCACCTGGAGAAGCACCGATTGATCAATGATTCCCAGCATGGCTTCACAAGCGGACGTTCTTGCCTAACTAATCTATTAACATTCTTTTCATCAGTTTTCGAATCGGTGGACGAGGGCACAATTATGATGTGGTATATCTCGACTTTAGCAAAGCTTCGACAGAGTCCCCCACGAAAGACTAATTAGAAAGGTAGAAGCTCATGGCATCAAAGGTGACATCCTTAAATGGATTAGGGCGTGGTTACAGGACAGGAAACAGCGAGTGAGCATTAACGGCACTAAGTCCCATTGGAGCAACGTCACAAGTGGAGTTCCCCAAGGCTCAGTACTTGGACCATTATTATTTATTATATACATAAACGACATAGATATCGGCATTGACAGCAACATACGTAAATTTCATGATGACACTAAAATAAGACGTGTTATCAAATCTGACGAGGATTCGGCAAAACTACAAGAAGATCTAAACAAATTTTTCGAATGGTCTGAAAAATGGCAGATGAAATTCAACGTCGACAAATGTAAAGTACTCAGTATAGGAGATGTAAACAGGGAAACCAGATACCAGATGAACAACGATGCCATAGAGAAATCCGACTGCGAGAGAGATTTAGGAGTAATGATAAGTAGGAACCTTAAGCCAAGTAAACAATGTGTTTTTGCTCATAACAAGGCTAATGAAGTACTTGGGTTCATACAAAGGAGTTTTAGTTACAAGACTAGCGAGGTCATCCTAAAACTGTATCTTGCTCTTGTGAGACCACACCTGGATTACGCAGTTCAGTTCTGGTCACCGTATTACAGAATGGATATAGAATCCTTGGAAAGGATTCAGAGGAGAATGACAAGACTAATCCCGGGCATTAGGAACCTTGAGTATAGAGACAGGTTAAAGCATCTTAATTTGCACTCCCTTGAGAGACGTAGAGCGAGGGGCGACCTGATAGAGGTGTATAAGTGGAAGGCAGGGCTAAACAAAGGACATTACAAAGGTACTCAAACTATCCAACCAGGAGCGAACTCGTAACAATGGTTTTAAATTAGACAAATTTAGATTTAGGCGTGAAATAGGTAAACACTGGTTTGGAAACAGAGTAGTGGATGAATTGAACAAGTTACCAAATATCATCATTAACTCGAATACGCTGAATTGCTTCAAACATAGGTTGGATGCTCATATGAGCAATAGGGGTTGGGTGTAAACGGGACTGCCCAGTATGGGCCAATAGGCCCGCTGCAGTTTCCTCCATTCTTGTGTTCTTGTGTTCTTGTGTATATATACAGAGGAGGGTGAGACCAGGTCCACAATGGTCAGGTATTAGGTAATGACCCTACTAATCTTTAAATAGCACACAACGGTTGGTGGTCAGGTCAGATGGTCAGGTGACCCGGCCCTCTCACCTGGTTACAAATCTTCTTAATTACAAAATTGTCCAGCTTGTACATGCCGTTACTCAAATTCATGTTGAATTCTTCTGTATGTTTAATAAGACTAGATTCTATGATGTTCCTACTATCAATTGAACTACATGGTAATATTGAGGAGGCATTATCCCAGTCAATGCAATGCTTGTTATCCCTCAAATGAACAAACAGAGCATTGGATTCCTGGCGTGTCCTAACACTGTATTTGTGTTGTTTAATTTTAGTTGCAAGGTCTTTTCCTGTCTGGCCTAAGTAAAACATATTACATTCCTTGCAAGGAACTTTATAAATGCAACCAATTGTGTTGTTGGGGGAGTTCTTGATTAACATTTGTTTAACAGTGCATGAGTTTTTCAATGCCACATTGACGTTCCAGGTTTTTAGTTGTGAAGGAATGTGTGAGAAATTTTTGTGAAATGGTAATATTAAGATATTCTTATGGTCATGGGTGGGCTTGGGATCAGTTCTATAAAAAGTTTTCTTAGTAATGTTTAGGCATTTATCTATGAAAGATCTAGGGTATTTAAGGTTTGAGCCAATATTATATATATATTTGTATTCCTCATCGATGAATTCCGGACTGCAAATTATCAAGGCACGTAAAAACATTGTTGAAAATACTGACTGTTTGACTCTATTATGGTGGGCAGAATAATAATGACGAGGTATATACTAGAATATTAAAAGAATGTAGAGATGAGTTGAGTAATCCATTAGCAGTTTTATTTAATAAGTCATTAGAATCGGGCCTAGTGCCAGAAGCTTTGAAACTTGCAAATGTAGTTCCGATTTTCAAAAAGGGTGATAAATCAATAGCATCAAATTACCGTCCCATTAGTCTCACGTCAATCATAGGCAAGTTGCTAGAGTCAATTATTGCTACAAAAATCAGAAGCTACCTTGAAACATTCAACTTAATTCATTCTTTCTCACCCAGGGACGTGCTTGTCTCACAAATTTGCTTAGCTTTTTCTCAGAAGTATATGAAGCGGTAGATAATGATAAGTCATATGATATAATTTATTTAGATTTCAGTAAAGCATTCGATAGAGTCCCTCATGAGAGATTGATAAGGAGATTGATAAGGAAGGTAGAAATGCCATGAATAGGTGGGCTGGGGTATTAAAATGGATGAGTTTGTTAACTGTAGAAACAAAGAGCGCATAAATGGATTAAAGTCAGGATTGGGGTGCGGTCAAAAGCGGAGTTCCCCAGGGATCTGTATTAGGCCCTCTGCTGTTTGTAATATTCATTAATGATCTTGATTTAGGCATAACTAGTAGGATTAGTAAATTTGCAGATGATACCAAAATGGGGAGAGTGATAAATTCAGACAGTGACTTTGAACACCTTCAAAGAGATCTAGATACCTTACATGAGTGGTCAGTAGACTGGCAAATGAATTTTAATACTGATAAATGCAAGGTACTATAGATAGGGAAGACGAATACAAACGTTAAGTATAAACTAGGTAACACGGAAATAGAAAACTCAGTTTGTGAAAAAGATCTAGGTGTATTTATACAAATGACTTGAAACCTAGAAAACAATGTATTAGCGTTCGCAACAAGGCAAACAGGATTCTTGGTTCATATTCAGGTCTGTGAGTAATGAACTGCTGACGTTATCTCTTGAAACCTTTACTCTAGCATTAGTGAGGCAACACACATGTGGATTATGTGGTTCAGTTCTGGTGCCCCTATTATAGAATGGATATAAATTCACTAGAGTCGGTGCAGCGAAGAATGACAAAAATGATTCCGGGACTTAGAAACCTTCCATATCAGGATAGGTTAAAGAAACTTAACTTGCATTCCCTAGAAAGACGAAGAGTGCGAGGAGATATGATAGAGGCATAAGGTAAGTGATTAACAAGGGTAAAATGGAAGATGTTCTGAAGCTCAGTAATAACGAAATAACTAGAACAAATGGCTTTAAATTAGATAAATTCCGATTCAGAAAGGATATAGGCAAGCACTGGTTTGGTAATAGAGTTGTGGATATGTGGAATAGGCTACCGAGTGCTATAGTAGGATCGGGGACGCTAGGGAGCTTCAAGACGAAGTTGGATAGGCACATGGAAGTGTTGGGATGGGTGTGAAAGGGATCTGTCTGTATGGGCCAGTCGGCCTCCTGCAGTATCCCACTTATGTTCCATGTTACTGCCCCATCAGACAGTCTAGGAATGG
>NW_024749779.1:12047558-12052526 GCF_018991925.1 Homarus americanus | reverse complement strand
TCAGCTTCCTCACTTGAGCGCTGGCGGGCGATGTCTTGCTACACAGGAGAAATGGCCAGGTGCACGGACGGCGTGGATGAACTGGTGATGACGTGGCAGCAAAGGTAGTATAAGGGATAGGTGTCCGGAGATTGACAGTCGATTTGTGAAGGTCTGGGGAAACAGCCCACGAGTCCAGGACCTATGATCAGATCACAACCAGAATTTGATTGAACAGCGGGGTGCAAGTACAGGTGTTGACGGCTGGGTAGTGTCTGAACTCTGGGTGGAGGCAGCAGTGACGTTCTCACCTACATCTATCCCCCCCAAGTGGGGATCGCAAACAAGCAAGCGGGCGGCGAACAACCATCCTGCTCGTTACCGCCCTTACACAACTCCCCCAACAAAAATCTACTGTAAGGGAGATTGAAACTTAAGATTAATACACAAAGCATAATCATCCTACAACAACTGTTTAAATACACATAGCAAAATAAAGAATGGTCTCATTAAAAGAATAATTGGTAACTTGATATCCAAATCGTAAGGCCGTATCAAGGAACTGCACGTGGGATCCACTTCAGTCCAGGTTTAAGTTTGGGCATATTTGCAGTCGTAGAGGATTCTTCTATCCCGTCCGTTGTTAACAGTGGGTCTAGGACAACTGGCCGCCGCCATCTGGCCGCAGCCCAATTGGCCGCGGGAAACTCGCCGCGGCCGATTGGCCGCCATATGGAACTTTTTGTTGACAAAATTGATGAAAGTGTGATAAAAAAAAGAGGATTAAAATTTCTTTATGAAGTACTTTATTGGAATAAAATAATAAAAGATACATATGCAAAAATCTATGAAAAGTTATGTTGTTAGTAAAATTATTGTTGGTAAAAAATAAGCATCTTCAGGACTGAATACAGAATACAGGAATCAGTTCTATTATCTAAGTTTCTCTTATTTATTTTTTAGTACATAGTTTTACTGTTTTTTTGTATGTTGAATTCAGAATTGACTTGTTTTTAATCATTCGCGAATCAATCGTTCGCTGGTGGGGGTTTAAGGAGCTGCCTTGAGAGCGCAAAATTTGGCGTTTGCAGTTTACCCCCAGTCCGCGGCGGCCAGTTAGCCGCGGCGAGTTTCCCGCGGCCAGTTGGGCTGCGGCCAGATGGCGGCGGCCAGTTGTCCCATTCCCGTTAACAGTAACTACCAACCGGGATCATCCGAGTCTGGCGCCTGAACTTCACAGGAACTCTTGCAAGGTAGTGCCTCGACTGACTCCAGCTTGGGAACGTCGTCAAGGACACGAGCAATGTGAGCCCTGCAATCATATTTCCTTAATAAATTAGCTTGATATTATTTAGGCTTCTTAGAGGAAGGGGGTGAGAACGGTCCAACAAAATCTATGGCTACCCGAGAAAATGGTTCTGTCATGATGGGTTATGGGTTCAAGTGGAACAGGACGGACTCTACCCTTGGCAGACATACGGGGCCACTGAACACAACTTCTACAAAAAGCACTAATATCCGCTCCCATACCTGGCCAGTAAAACTGATCAGCAACCTTCCTATAAGTTTTCCTACGAGAACAGTATCTTGCTAGAGGGCTCTCGTGAGCTACAGTGAGAATGTTACTACGACAATCAGCAGGGACAACAAGTAAAAACCGACCTACAGTACTTTGGCTGGTCGCTTGGATGACACACAAGTCCTATGTAACAGACCATTAATGCAAACAAAGTTGTAAACAGACCCATCTCTAGCCTGATCCTCCTCCCCGGAAGTCACCTTCTCCCTTACCCGCGTCAGAGTGGTACACGAGGCTTGAAGCTTGGCGAACTCCCTGGGCGTCACAGTCAGTGGCAACAAATTCGGCAGAATCAGGGGATGCAATCGTTTCATTTTCGTCGACCGTGTTTCCACAGCTTGGACCTTTGCTTGAGGTGTGGTGGCGTGTGAGGGTGGCGAGGCGACGTGGGCAGGTGGCGAGTCGACGTCGGCAGGTGGCGAGGAAACTGGCGCTGGTGGCGAGGAGACTGGCGCTGGTGGCGAGGAAACTGGCGCTGGTGGCGAGGAGACTGGCGCTGGTGGCGAGGAGAGCTTTAAAGGTTCCGGGTCGTTAGGGTCACGAACTCCGGGAACATTACCTATGAGAACACTAGCGAATTTAAGGGGAGCACTTACCACATTAGACCAATCAGTGAAATAGGGGTAATGCAGGTAGCACCTAACAACCGGGAACTGGTCAACACGACCTAAATAATTGGCGACACTAACCTTCGAGCAGCTGCAGACGTCAGCGTCAGGCAGGGCTTCTTCAGCGACAATAATGCACGAGGAACCGGTGTCCCTGATGAAAGTAGATGCCCAAGACCCCTTTATTTTTCCGCTGACACAAAATAATGGGGACAACTCCTGTCTTCCAAAGAGAATCCGACCTTGTAGCTGGGCTGATGAATGTGGGTAGATTTGAAGGCGCAGAGATTCCTGGGACAGCGAGAACGAATGTGCCCTTCTTCTCCGCAGTTGTGGCACCGCACGGCTGGTGAACTAGTCTTCTCTACTCCTGTGAATAGTTCCACGGGGGACAGAGGCTTCGTGTTCTTCACTTCAGGAGGGGAAGACTTGGGGTATGCGTTGCGAACGGACGCCCAGTTGTCAGCAAGTTCTACAGCTTCTCCAAGCGTTGCTGGCCGGTGTTCCTTGATGAAAGTTCTCAAATCTGGAGGTAGAGAAGACAAAAACTGATCTACTGTAATATCATGAAGCTAGCGAGAGATGCAAAAGTTTCCTCAACCTCTGACACCTCTAGCCATTGATGAAACAAACGACCCGGATGGATCGAAAATTGCTGGTATGTTTCTCCTGCTCTAATCTTCGTTCTGCGGAAATGAACACGATAACCATCAGAAGTCTTGTTAAATCCTCTCAAAAGAGTTTGCTTCAACAAAGAGTAATCTCTAGTGGTGTCGGCACACAGGGACGTATAAATCTCTACCGTTTAACCACTCAATAGGCTACCCTACCTTAAAGCATAGCTATCTTGGTCCACACCAAGCAGCTCGGCTACTCGTTCAAACCTAACAAGGTAGGAGGCTATGTCTTCTTCACGATAAACAGGCAGACTAGGTTTTACAACATTATCCTGTATAAGGCCAGATGATTCTGGTCTATTCGAAGCATTAATCCTAGCTAGTTCTAGGCCCTTTTCTGCCTGCAACTTAGCTAATTCGAACTCTCTTTCTCTGTAATAGGGAGGCGATGGGGAAGATTAGAGATAGGGGAGGGATCCCGATAGTATGTGGTGTCTTGCCTAGAAGAGGGGTTGGTCGTGAATGGCAATTGCTATTAATTGCCGACTGGAAAAACATTGTGCAAACAATGGTTGGGCATTCATTGATGACTGGCAACGATTTTATGGCAACGACTACCTGTACTGTCGCGACGGAGTACACTTGTCTCGTGAGGGGTAAAGACGTTGTCTGCATCCCTGGAGCGTGAAATTGTCACTCCGAAGGGGGGGTTTCGCCAGTAGAGAGAGGTCGGGGAAAATGGGAGTCAAAAAACAAGCAGGTCCTGGGAAGTAGTGAAACAGAAGTAGATAATGCTGAAAATATAGTTAGTCATAATAACAAACATCAAAGTAATAAATGTAAAACAGATAAAACGGAAGAAATATATTGAGTGTTTTATTATACTAATAGTAGAAGCCTGTGTAACAAAATGGACCAGCTCAGGCCATTGTTAGTAAAGAGAACATAGATATAATTGCAATAACGGAAACATGGATAAATTCAAGCAGCAAGCATTTTTTAGCAGAATTTCATATTCCAGGATAAAACCTATTTAAATTTGACAGAGTAGGAAGGAGAGGTGGCGGTGTAGCAGTGTATATCAGGGTGTCATTAAAAAGCTGCAATAAATCAAACATTAAAACAAATAGCGACAATGAAAGTATTTGGGTAGAGATTGGTGAGGGCAGTGAATCCGTAGTCATTGGTGTTATATATAGACCACCTAATTTGAGTAGGAACGATGGTAAATTGCTATGGGAGGAAATAAAGAAGGCATCTGATAGAAACAATGTATGTATTCTAGGCGATTTCAACTTTTCAGGCATAGATTGGAAAAATCAACTTAGCGATAATGAATCTGAAGATTTTCTAGAAGTAGTACAGGATAGTTTTTTATATCAATTCATAAACTCGCCCACTAGAGGATATAATATCCTCGATTTAGTTCTCAGTAATAAAGAAAATCTAGTAAAAGATGTTGGGATTGGAGACGAACTAGGAAACAGTGATCATAAAGCCATATATTTTAACATAATATGGGATGGCAGGAAGAAGGAAAATTCGGCCTTGATCCCGGATTTTAGGAAGGCTAATTACGGTAGCATAAGGAGAGACCTAAGGGATGACCCTATGGTCAAAAGATTAATCCCCCCCACACCTCCGGAAACTGTCAACTTAGGACGGGATAACCCCGAATTTAATTTAGCAGCTACTTATGAACAATTTATTGCAACAATCAATAATGCCCAAAATAAACACATCCCTAAAAGAAAATTCAGATCGATACGGAACCAACCAAAATGGATGAATAATAGACTCTTAGATCTTCTAGGGAAAAAAGAAAGGAGTATATAGAAAAGTTAAGAAAGGCGAAAATCACTTACTTGGTTACTATCAGAACCTAACAAGACAGGTAAAAACAGAAATTAGGAAAGCAAAGAGAAATTATGAAATCAAGGTAGCAAACGAATCGAAAAATAACCCCAAAGCTTTTTATCAACTGTATAAATCAAAGGTTAGAAATACAATAGGTCCCCTTAAAACTACGACAGGAGAAATGACTGATGATGGGTTAGAAATGTGTAGTACGTTAAATAGTCATTTTCGCTCCGTATTCACAAATGAAAACCTAGCACAGTTTCCAGAAGTTCATAAGGTATATAACGACAGTATAGAAAATATGTTGATGAATATGAATATCAAT
>NW_024749779.1:12015117-12047458 GCF_018991925.1 Homarus americanus | reverse complement strand
GACAACAAAAGCAATCCTAGGCTTTGTAATATTCCACACAAAGCCTGTTCATCGTGTTTATTAAGCTCCGTGAACCTCCATTGGGGATTGCCCATGCCAACTATGTGGTCGGAGTAACATTTTACCGAATCCAGCTAGAATATACGAGGCTACCTATATATCTCATCAGTCCATACAGCACACGGACTTCCATATACACACATTACATCACTAGTAGGGAATCGAACCCTGGACCTCTGCGTGTGAACAGCGTTCGCTACCGAAGTGCCATCCAAACATCTCTAAAAACTTGAACGTATTTAATCCAATATAAATCGCACAAATACGTCTGATAGCATCGTCATTCGTTTCTTTATAAGAAAACAAAGACTACGGACACTCCTGTATAACAGACGATGTGAACAAATACATGATAGACCTGGGAGATCCGACAGTACCATAAATAAGGTAAATAATTTATTTCTTCGTTACAAACCGTGTATAGACGTGAAATTTTTGGCATATACTCAGTGTTTACAGTGTTTTAATCCCGTTATTTCTCTTTTCTTTCATGTCCTGCCCACGGTAATCCTGGAGTAAATGGCATTCGTTCATTTCGTTTATTTTTTCCACTATACGACAATGCACAGAACCTAATAGAACCAATACCTAGCCAAATAAAGAACCCTACCTAACCTTATCTAACTTTATAGCTGGGGAACTCAGCCTCATGGACCCCACAATGTTAAACAGAAAGTACTTATTTTGATATCAGGTACTAATGAACGCAGCATTGTTGAAATTTCATGATGTAATTCTACGTTTATTGTGGACATGAGAATACGCTTGGTGTAAAGGCCTGAACTTTGGGATATAAATTCCTTGCCAGCCTAATCAGGATCTTAAAAAAAGGAAATTCAAGAACCATGGGTTTCCAAGGGGTAACAAACAACAGTTAGAGATTGACATCTCTTTACTACGAAAATAATCACAATAATTTAATCCTGACGCCACTCACACAAATATTAAATAAACAGCACTGGAATCAAACAGTTACTTGAATCAAAATAATCAATACAACAAAATTACAGGTATTTCCTACGGCGATGTTTTGCCACTCAGGAGAGACGCCAGGGCACGAACGGTGGATAGGGCGTGGTGGAAGTGGCGATGACGTGGCAGCCGCGGTAGTAGCTGGAGTAGGTGTCAGGAGTTGAAAGCAGAATAGTGAAGGACTGGGGAATTAGCCCACGAGCCCCAGGAACCTCAGATGAGTACACAGCGAGAGTTGGAAGCGAATCGCGGGGGAAAGTGCAGCTGTGGTCATGGTTGGATAGTGCATGTGCGACGAGGCAGCAGCGACCTTCTCACCTCCGTCTACCTCCCTAGTGGGGCCGCGAACAAGCAAACGAGCGGCGGACAACCATCCTGCTCGTTACAGCCCTTTTACAGCTCCCTCAGCAAAACTCTACTGTAAGGTAGATTAAAACTTAAGATTAGTACAACAAAACATAATCCTGCAGCAAATGGTTAGCTATACAGAGCAAAATAAAAGATAGAGAATGGTCACAATTAAAAAAAAAGTGGTTACATGAACTGTAAATATAGTAGGCCGTGTCAAGGAACTGCACGTGGGATCCACTTCAGTCCTGGCTTAAGTTTGGGCCCATTGCCAGGCGTAGAGGATTTTTCTATACCATCAGGTGTTATCAGTAAATGACAACCGAGATCATCGGAGTCTAGCGCCTGAACTTCACACGAACTCTTGCAGGGTAGTGCCTCGCCTGACTCCAGCTTGGGAACGTCGTCAAGGACACGAGCAAAGTTAATGTGGGCCATGCAGTGATATTTCTTTAACAAATTAGCTTGATATAATTTAGGCTTCTTAGAGAAAGGGGTGAGATCGGTCCAACAAAATCTGAGGCGACCCGAGAAAATGGCTCTGTAATAATGGGTAAAGGTTTACGAGGAAGAGGACGGACTCTACCCTTGGCGGACATACGCTGGCCCCGATCACAACTCCTACAAAAGGCTCTAATATCCGTTTCTATACCTGGCCAGTAAAATTGATCAGCAACCTTCCTATAAGTCTTCCTACGAGAACAGTGTCCTGCTAAAGGGCTCTCGTGAGCTACAGAGAAAATGTTGCTACGACGATCAGCAGGGATAACCAGTAAAAACTGACCTACTTTGGCTGGATGCTTGGATGACACACAACACCTATGTAACAGACCACCAATACAAACAAACTTGTAAACAGACCCATCTCTAGCCTGGTCCTCCTTCCCGGAAGTCACCTTCTCCCTAACCCGCGTCAGAGTGGTACACGAGGCTTGAAGCTTGGCGAACTCCTTGGGCGTCACAGTCAGTTGCTGCAATTTCGGCAGAACCAGGGAATGCAGTCGATTCACCTTCGCCGACCGTGCATCCCCTTCACGATAAATAGGCAAACTATGTTTTATAACATTATCTTGTATAGGGCCATAGGATTCTGGTCTAAGACTATGAGCATTAATCCTAGCTAGTTCTATGCCTTTTCTGCCTGCAACTTAGCTAATTCGAACTCTCTCTCTATCTGTTGCGTTCCTCTCTCTCTCTCTCTCTCTCTCTCTCTCTCTCTCTCTCTCTCTCTCTCTCTCTTGCTGACGTTCCTCTCTCTCTCTCTCTCTCTCTCTCTCTCTCTGTTATGTGCCTCTCTCTATCTGTTGAGCTCATATCTCTCGGCAGTCTGTTGGGTGACCACATACTGACCAACCTCAGTACCTGTCAGACCCAGGGCCACCGCTTGACCTTTCAACTCCTCAAAACTAGACAAAAGGTTACGAAAGACCAAGAGCAAAAAATACAAATTAACAACTTAACCCCGCAACTAGCCAAAAGTAACTACTTAGTGGCTCAATCAAACCATTAATCGATTTGATCCGGCTGCAGGAAACCTTGTTTCGCACCCAGTCCCGTTGAATCACCTCAGGGAAAAGAAACCGCACCAGGTGAAACAACAACATAATGCTAAGACAGCATTCACAGTGCACCTCAACCAACACTAATTAACTTCCCTAGAACATGGGAGAGCAACAAAATTAGCAGAGCAGAATGAAGGGATAAGCACCGAACAACACTTACTTCTGGGCCTCAGACAGCAAGCGGCACGCACAAGGTGACTTACAACAAACACAGGAACGAATGTTAGCCCTTATCAACCAAGGTCAGAGACAATCCTGGCAAGGTCGCCACTTGTAAAGGCCTGGGGCTTCGGGATATGAACCCTTTGCCAGCCTAATCAGGAACTTATAAAAGGAAAGTCAAGAACCGTTAGAGATGGACATCTCTTTACTATGAAAATAACACAAAACCCTGACACCACTCACACAAACATCAAATAACAATTACGGGAGTCAAACAATTACGGGAGTCAACAATTATGGGAGTCAAACAATTACGGGAGTCAACAATTAAGGGAGTCAAACAATTACGGGAGTCAACAATTAAGGAAGTCAAGAAATTTTATGGAATCAAACAATAAACAGATATTTCTTATGGCAGCGGATCTGGGGAAGGTTCTGGAAAGCAGTGATCTGCTCTCGGAGGGGGGGGGGGTCAAGTCAGCTTCCTCACTTGAGCGCTGGCGGGCGATGTCTTGACTACACAAGAAAAATGGTCAGGTGCACGGACGGTGTGGATGAACTGGCGATGACGTGGCAGCAGAGGTAGTAGATTGGGTAGGTGTCCGGAGATTGACAGTCGATTTGTGAAGGTCTGGGGAAACAGCCCACGAGTCCAGGACCTATGATCAGATCACAACCAGAATTTGATTGAACAGCGGGGTGCAAGTACAGGTGTTGACGGCTGGGTAGTGTCTGAACTCTGGGTGGAGGCAGCAGTGACGTTCTCACCTACATCTATCCCCCCCAAGTGGGGATCGCAAACAAGCAAGCGGGCGGCGAACAACCATCCTGCTCGTTACCGCCCTTACACAGGGTCTACTCATAAAATGGAAGTCTGGCTATACCTTCTTCTGGAAGAGTAAGACTGCTGCAGAGAGAAACTGGATTTATGGAATTGCCAGTTTGGATCAACGAGCGCCTCTTGGCGCTCTGAGTCCCACTGAATCACCTACGTCATGCCTTCTTCATGAGTGCATGTGCCCTAACACTGGATGGAAAGGATGGCATCAATGAGGCCTTTTCCGCTGTCCTTAACAGAGTGGTAACCTCTATACCCAGAGAAGATAAGGTTGTGCTCCTAGGTGACTTCATTTCCATAGTTGGAAAACCTGCTGACATATGATAGGGAATCATAGGGAAAAGTGAGCAAGCAAGTGTAATCTCAATGGTCTACTCCTCAGCAAGTGTGGTGCACACAACCTCACTAACACCAATACCTTGTTTAGGCAGGTCGACAAGTTTAAGGGTTCGTGGCAAAACCCACGATTATAAGGGCCGAAACGATCCTCCGGCTGGTTACCGCTGCTAACTCGCTCGTTTGCTGGTGCAGACGACACTTGGGGTGGTTGGACGGAGGTGAGAACGGCAGCGACTATCTCAGTCACCGGCAGATTCAACCCAGCCGCCATACCGTTAGTATCTAGCTACCCTGCTGTCCGTCAAATTCTGGCTGTGATCTCATCATAGGTCCTGGACTCGTGGGCTGTGTTCCCAGACCTTCACCTATCAACTGCCAACTCTCTGGTCATCTACCACTACCGCATACCACGACCATCAACACATTCCGTCGGTGCCCCTGTGTTCTCCTGCCTTTTCAAGACGTTGCTGAGTGTGGAGTCGAAGTGGACGTTTCGTTACCCTGAGTGTGCATCACCGTGTTCCAGAACCTTCCCCCAGGGCCACTGTCGTAGGAAATATTTGTTCATGGTTTGATTCTATAATTGTTTGATTCCATTAATTGCTGACTCCCCTGTATTGTTCGATTCTATCATTGTTGACTCCATTTAATTGTTTGAATCCATTAATTGCTGACTCCCATTATTTGTTTGATTCCTTTAAGTGTTTGCTTCCTTTAATTGTTTGACTCCCGTAATTATTTGATGTTTGTTGAGTGGTGTCAGAGTTTTGTGTTATATTTTTATAGTAAAGAGATGCCAATCTCAAACGGTTGTTTGTTATTCCTCGGAAAACCATGGTCCTTGACTTTCCTTTATTAAGATCCTGATTAGCCTTGTAAGGGATTTCTATCCCTAAGTCCTAGGCCTTTACAAGTGGCGACTTTGCCAGGATTTTCTCTGACCTTTGGTTTCTGAGGTTTAACATTCGTTCCGGTGTTGTTGTAAGTCGCCGTGAGCGAGCCACCTTGCTGTCTGTGGCCCGGAAGCAAGTGTTGTTCAGTGGTTATCCCTTCCTTCTGTGTGCTAATTTTGTTGCTCTCCCTTGTACGTGGGGAAGTTAATTAGTGTTGGTTGGGGTGCACTGTGGATGCTGTCATAGCATTTTTGTTGTTGTTTCACCTGGTGCGGTTTCGTTACCCTGAGGTGATTCAGCTGGGCTGGGTGCGGACCGAGGTTCCCTCCAGTCGGATCAAATCATTTACTGGTCTGATTGAGCCACTAGGTGAGTTACCTTTGGCTATTTGCGGGGTAAGTTGTTTGTTTTTTTCCTTTGTTCTTGGCCTTTCGGATCATTATGTCTACTTTTGAGGTGTGGAAAGATCAAGCGGTGGCCCTGGGTCTGACAGGTAATGACATTGGTCAGTATGTGGTCACCCAACAGAATGCAGAGAGAGAGAGAGGAACGTCTGAAAGAGAGAGGCACGTCAGGAAGAGAGAGGCACTTCAGAAAGAGAGAGAGTTGGAGGAACGTCAGAGAGAAAGAGAGTTCGAATTAGCTAAGTTGCAGGCAGAAAAGGACCTAGAACTGGCTAGGATTAATGCTTCAAGTAGACCAGAATTCTCTGGCCATATTCAAGACAATGTGGTAAAACCCAGCTTGCCTGTGTACCGTGAAGGAGAAGACATCGCCTCCTACCTTGTTAGGTTTGAGCGGGTAGCTGAGCTGCTTGGTGTAGCCCCAGATAGCTATGCTGTAAGGTTGGGTAGCCTACTGAGTGGTAAGCCGGTAGAAATTTACACGTCCCTGTCTGCCGACATCACCCGAGATTACTTCTTGTTGAAGCAAGCTCTCTTGCGAGGATTTTGCAAGACTTCTGACGGTTATCGTGCTGATTTCCGCAGAACGAAGATTAGAGCGGGAGAAACGTACCAGCAGTTTTCGATTCACCTGGGTCGTTTATTTCAACAATGGATGGAGACATCAGGGGTTGAAGAAACCTTTGAGTCTCTCTCTAACTTCATGATATTAGATCAGTTTTTGTCTTCTCTACCTCCAGACTTGAGAATTTTCATCAAGGAACACCAGCCAGCGACGCTTGGAGAAGCTGTGCATCTTGCCGACAACTGGGCGTCTGCTCGCAACGCCTACCCCAAGTCTTCCCCTCCTGTAGTGAAGATTGCGAAGCCTCCATCCTCCGAGGAACCATCCCCAGGAGTACACAAGAGTAGTTCACCAGCCGTGCGGTGTCACAGCTGCGGAGAAGAAGGGCACATTCGTTCTCGCTGTCCCAGGAATCCCCTCGCCTTCAAGAGTGCTGACACTCATCAACCCAGCAACAAGGTCGGATTTTGTTTGGAGGACAGGAGCTGCCCCCGTTATTGTGTCAGTGGAAGAATAAATGGGTCTAGGGCATCTACTTTCATCAGGGACACTGGTTGCTCGTGCATTATTGTCTCTGAAGAAGCCCTGCCTGACGCTGACCTCTCCAGCTGCCCGAAGGTTAGTGTCGCCGATTATTTAGGTCGTGTTGACCAGTTCCCTGTTGTTAGGTGCTACCTGCGTTGCCCCTATTTCACTGGTTGGTCAAATGTGGTAAGAGCTCCCATTAAATTTGCTAGTGCCCTCAATGGTAATGTTCCCGGTGTTCGTGACCCTAACGACCCGGAAACGTTAAAACTCTCCTCGCCACCAGCACCAGTCTCCTCACCACCAGCACCAGTCCTCACGCCACCTGCTGATGACGACGACTCGCCACCTGCTGATGACGACGACTCGCCACCTGCTGATGACGACGACTCGCCACCTGCCGAGGTCGACTCGCCACCCTCTCACGCCGCCACGCCTGCCGCCAAGGTCCAAGCTGTAGGGCCACGGACGGCGAAGGTGAAACGACCGCATCCCCTGATTCTGCCGAATTTGTTGCCACTGACTGTGACGCCCAAGGAGTTCGCCAAGCTTCAAGACTCGTGTGCCACTCTGAAGCGGGTAAGGGAGAAGGTGACTTCCGGGGAGGAGGATCAGGTGAGAGATGGGTCGGTTTATAAGTTTGTTTCTATTAATGGGGTGTTACACAGATCTTGTGTTTCATCCAAGCGACCAGCCAAAGTAGGTCGGTTTTTACTTGTTGTCCCTGCTGTTTGTCGTAGTAACATTCTCTCTGTAGCTCACAAGAGCTCTCTTGTAAGTCACTGTTCTCGTAGGAAAACTTATAGGAAGGTTGCTGATCAGCTTTACTGGCCAGGTATGGGAGCGGATATTAGAGCTTTTTGTAGGAGTTGTGATCAATGCCCGCGTATGTCCGCCAAGGGTAGAGTCCGTCATGTTCCACTTGAACCCTTACCCGTCGTTGCAGAACCATCTTCTCGGGTAGCCATAGATGTTGTTGGACCGTTCTCGCCCCCTTCCTCTAAGAAGCCTAAATTACATCAAGCTAATTTGTTAAGGAAATATAGTTGCAGGACCCACATTGCTCGTGTCCTTGACGACGTCCCCAAGCTGGAGTTAGTCGGCACTACCCTGCAAGAGTTCCTGTGAAGTTCGGACGCCAGAGTCTGTTGATCTCGGTTGCCAGTTGCTGCCAACACCTGACGAGATAGAAGAATCCTCTACGACAGGAAATAGGCCCAAACTTAAACTTGGACTGAAGTGGACCCCACATGCTGTTCCTTGATACGGCCTTACGTTTTGGACATCAAGTTACCACCTATTTTTTTCTATGACCCTTCTTTATTGTGCAATGTGTATTTAAGCATTTGTTGTAAGATGATTATGCTTTGTGTACTAATCTTAAGTTTTAATCTACCTTACAGTAGATTTTTGTTGGGGGAGCAGTGTAAGGGCGGAAACGATCCTCCGGCTGGTTACCGCTGCTAACTCGCTCGTTTGCTGGTGCAGACGACACTTGGGGTGGTTGGACGGAGGTGAGAACGGCAGCGACTATCTCCGCCACCGGCAGATTCAACCCAGCCGCCATATTGTCGGTATTTAGCTACCCTGCTGTCCGTCAAATTCTGGCTGTGATCTCATCATAGGTCCTGGACTCGTGGGCTGTGTTCCCAGACCTTCACCTATCAACTGCCAACTCTCTGGTCATCTACCACTACCGCATACCACGACCATCAACACATTCCGTCGGTGCCCCGGTGTTCTCCTGCCTTTTCAAGACGTCGCTGAGTGTGGAGTCGAAGTGGACGTTTCGTTACCCTGAGTGTGCATCACCGTGTTCCAGAACCTTCCCCCAGGGCCACTGTCGTAGGAAATATTTGTTCATGGTTTGATTCTATAATTGTTTGATTCCACTAATTGCTGACTCCCCTGTATTGTTCGATTCTATCATTGTTGACTCCATTTAATTGTTTGAATCCATTAATTGCTGACTCCCATTATTTGTTTGATTCCTTTAAGTGTTTGCTTCCTTTAATTGTTTTACTCCCGTAATTATTTGATGTTTGTTGAGTGGTGTCAGAGTTTTGTGTTATATTTTTATAGTAAAGAGATGCCAATCTCAAACGGTTGTTTGTTATTCCTCAGAAAACCATGGTCCTTGACTTTTCTTTATTCAGATCCTGATTAGCCTGGTAAGGGATTTCTATCCCTAAGTCCTAGGCCTTTACAACGATCTAAACACTGGCTTGACATAACTACATCAGTGTCCGAGAAAGAGATCGCCAGATGTACTCATCATCCAAGCTAGAGTGGCTCAAACCACTGTGACACTGACTATCCGCTCCTCAGTGTCAAACTCTCACTTCATGTCGCCCCAATACGGTGAAGACAACAAGCCTCCAGAAGAGGTTTTAACACTAAGTGTCTGGGGGATCCAGTGGTAGCACATGCTTTCAAAGAGCAGCTTGAACATGGGCTGATGAACAACCCAACAACAAACAACCCAAATTCCAGTGCCGATTGGGGTATTATCGACACTGTCATGACAAAAACTTGCAGAGAGACCCTTGGACAGATTGAAAGAATACAACAGGACAGGTTTGATGAAAACGACCCGGAAACAACATACTCGTCGATGATAAACGTGTTGCTATAATTGGCTGACAAAAAACCCTCAGTCTCTGATGAAAGCTGATACCTTCCACAAGAGAATGGTTGAAAATTAAAGAGTGTGAAACGCAAAAAAAATTGCAGATCAACATAAGATCCGTGAATTTCTCAATTCCACTAAAAAATTTTATGGGCCAATCACTCATGGCGCAGCCCCACTCTGCTTATCAGGTAGTAACTCTTTAATTAAAGATGAAGAAGGTATCCTTCAGCACGGGAAAGAGCAATGCCATTCGCTACTCAACCGAAACATCAATTTGCATGTCCTGATTACCCAGCGGGTCCCTCAGCAACCCAGAGCTGACCCACCTCAGCTATCCTCAATCGCTGGATGAGGTAGCTACTGCCATCAAACAGATGAAAAATAAAAAAAAAGCAGCTGAGCCTGATGGAATCCCAGCCTAGGTGTATAAAACTGGAGGACCTCTACTTACCAGAAATCTCCAGTCTCTCCAGGAGAATATATGGGAACAGGAGGAAATCCCCCAAACTCTTAAACACGCCTCGGTCGTTAATATTTGTAAGAATAAAGGAGATCGGTCAGGATGTGGGAACTACCTCGGGATATCGCTGCTGTCTGTAGTTGGCAAGATTATCGCCCGACTCCTCCTAAACAGACTTATTCCCGAGGTGGAAAACTTCCTCCCAGAATCTCATTGTGGATTTAGACCAACACGTGGCACAACTGACATGATCTTTGCTGCCCACCTGATACAGGAAAAGTGCAGAGAACAGCGTCGTGACCTGTGCAAGGCAGTCGTCGGCCTAACCAAGGCCTTCGACTCGGTCAACAGGGAAGCCCTTTGGTGGACCCTCAACCGGTTTGACTGCCCACCAAAATTCAACGTCATTGTGAGGCAACTCCTTGATGGTATGAACGGCAGTGTCCTACGCAATGGCATCCTTCTGAGTTCTTCCCCATCCAAACGGGGGTTAAACAAAGATGTGTACTGGCACCAACTCTCTTTTCCATTTTCTTTGCTGCCTTCCTTACTCGTGCCAGCTACAATTTAGCCGGCAGGGTGGACATTGAGTGCTGGACAAAGAGTCTTTTAAACAAAAGACGACTCCAGGCTGGAACAAAGATGTTGATATCTTCCATTATTGAACCTCAGTATGTAGACGACCTCACCCTTGTCGCTTATAGAAGATCCTGAACACCTATGCAGATGCATATGCACACTTCGGTCTTGAGGTGAATGTACAGGTAGCCAAAGATGCACCGACCCCACCCTGGATCTCGTGCTCGCAATTTTACCTGGCAATACTTGGTAAAGTAAGGCTGTATGTAAAGGTGATTGTGATTGGTGGATCTATTTTCGGCTGTATCATTGTCAGGATAAATATTAAACAATCCAAAGGTAAAATTATTATAATAATAAACTATTCATTGTTATTTAAAGTTATGAGAAGTTTCCAAATGTTCTTATATTTGCTTAAATAATGAAGAAAATTTGTTCGGAGAATCTTGTGGCAGTCCTCGTTCCTCGTTGTAGTTGACTTGCCAAGTCATTAATATAATTTCTTCATTATTTGAACAAATATACGACCATTTGGACACTTCTCATGACCTTAAATAACAATGAATAGTTTATTATTATAATAATTCTACCTTTGGATTGTTTAATATTATCCTGACAATGATACAGCCGAAAATAGATCCACCAATCACATTCACCATTACATACAGCCTTCCTTTACCAAGTATTGCCAGGTAAAATTGCGACCGAGATCCAGGGTGGGGTCGGTGCATCTTTGGCTGACTGTACATAAGACTCAGATTCTTTTTCAGCTTGCCCCTGGTTCAGACACACCTCCACCATCCATCCAGGTTAACTGTACTACCCTCTCTAATGTTACCCACTTTCGGTATCTCGGCTCCCACCTGTCCACCACCATCGATGAAGAGATTCAACATCTGATCAGATGTGCAACTCAAGCCTTTGGCAGACTCCAAAAACCGTATCTTCAGCTGTAGGGAGCTGAACTTATCTACAAAGTTACGTGTATCAAGGAGTGGTCCTTCCCACCCTGCTATATGGCAGCGAGACATGGGTCACATACAGGAGGCACCTTAAGGCACTTGAAAACTTTCACCAACGTAGTCTACGTTCCATCCTCCGAGTTTGCTGGGAAGACAATAGAACAAATGTCAGTATTCTTGCTGACACCAACTGAAGGAGCATCGTTGTTACCATTATCCATGAACAACTACGCTGAACTGGCCATGTTACCCGCATCGATAACAGTAGACTGCCAGAGCAGCTATTATACAGTCACTTAACGAATAGTAAATGTAACGCTGGCGGGCAACTGAAAAGGTATGAGGATAGCCTCATGATAAATCTGAAAAAGTGCCAAATCGACCCCCTCACCTGGGAAACGATTACTCCGCACCGTAACACTTGAAAGAGCACCACACAAGAAGATATCAATACCTTCGAGTTAGCCCGACTGCATAACGATGCAGACAAGCGCCAATGCCGGAAGGACGTTCTGCCGCCCCTCCCATACTAGATGTAGCCCCTTACATGTGCAACGTCTGTGATCAACCCTGCCGGTCCCGTATCGGCCTCTTTAGTCACCTCAGAATTCACCAACCTTGGTGACATCCTAAATAACTCATATCATTGTATCATAGCTGGATGATCGTCATACTCAATTCCGAGTGAAAGCAAAGTAGTGTGTGTGTGTGTGTAAAATAATAATAATAAACGGTTTATTAATAGAGTTGCAGCCGGTGGCTGAAAATATACAGACTTACATTTGATTTAGACATAATGATATAATATGCATTGAATACATTTACAGGGCTGTACAGTACATAAATCAGGAGTTGTTTATTATTTTAACAATAGATGGGATGGTGCTGTTCTTATATCTATTGGTGCGGGCTCTTTTGGGCTAAATTTTGTTGTAGTGGCGGACTGCGCTTGTTGGGTGGGGGGCTGCAGGTGGCAGGAGGTGGCGATGACGAGGGTGGTGCAGTAGTCCACTGCCAAACCTTTCCAGTGCTTGGTGGTGGAGGTCACTGAGGGATGGCATTTCCAGGGTGGAGAGAGCGTTGGTGTAGCAGAAGTATTCTGCGCCGAGCATGACTCTGCAGGCCCTTTTGTGTACCTTCTCTAGTTGACGTTGTTGGGTGGAGTTGAGAGTAGACGACCAGGCTGGTGACGCATACGTTAGTTTGTGTGTGTGTGTGTGTGTGTGTGTGTGTGTGTGTGTGTGTGTGTGTGTGTGTGTGTGTGTGTGTGTGTGTGTGTGTGTGTAATAATAATAATAATAAGAAGAAGAAGAAGAAGAAGAAGAAGAAGACGAAGAAGAAGAATTAACGGTTTATTGAAAGGGCATGGCAGCCGGAAGGCTGAAAATATACAGTTACATAATTGATACAAATATGATATATAATAACTAGGTGGGGAGAAACTCAAACTACAGGGCATTTCAACATAGTGACAGTGCAAAAGGTAAGATTGACTGGGAGTGAATACACTAGTTGATTTCAAGTTATTGATAATTTTTACAATGGTTGGGACTGGGCTGTTCTTATAGTGATCAGTTCGTGCTCGTAAGGGCTGGATGCGGTTGTGGTGTCGAACAGCAATTCTCGGACGAGGGATCTCGGGTAGGAGCCGGTGTCGAGGATGGTGCTGAAGCTTCTCAACAAATTTGCAGATGAGGTCGTGGTGATGGTCAGAGAGAGCTAAGAGGGTCAGTGTGTTGAGCGCTTCTTGATATGTGGAGTAAGAAGGGGAGAGAATGTGTGTGTGTGTGTGTGTGTGTGTTTGTGTGTGATGTAATGCGTCTAGTGTGGCAATGCTTCCTTCCTTTCGCTTTCATCTATTGACACTAGCTAGTCCTAATGGTGAACAGGAAGCGTCCATGCATATCTGTATGTCTTCCCCTGCTAATACACAGCCTCTTCACCATATAGACTCATACTGTGCCTCCTCGTGGCAAGGCTAGCCCTCGTGGTCTTCCCTGCCAGTACTCAGTGTCTTCACCATCAAGACTCCTGCTGTCCACTCCTCGTGTGTTTACACGGTAACTTGGTGCCTCGTGGTCCCTGGTTAGACCAGCAGGGGATCTTGGAGGAGCAGTTTGCCTGAGATGGACGGCTCATAGGCCCCCATGCATATGGATACGCTCTGGCGCCTACCAAACACTGCCCCTCTGCCTTGCTGATAGTCCTCAGTAGGTAAAAGGCTACAGGAATAAACCCCCCATCAATCAGACATATCTACAAAGCTCCAGTAAGGCCTCAACGGCGGAACAGGCAGAAGATGTAGCAGGCTACTAAGGCGAAACCCAGCAAGCTGGGCTATCGGGAGTCCATTACAGCTCTCCCTCTCCCCAATTTTTGCAGCTACGTGCACCACTGCACAGGTTGAAGCTTGTGCTCCTGTCTCACCACATAAAGCAACTGATGTGGAACTATCATCTAGCTCATCATACCACAAAACCCCAAAAGTCCTATGGGGATAGGCGAGCGGCGATGGGGACAGGCAGAGATGACTGCAGGAACTGTCTAGTCACATCTCCGCCCATGCACGGCATAGATAAGATGTTCGTTTATGCACTGGGATCTAGGCAGCAGTGCAATCCGGTCCTGTCTGTGCGACTGACCAGCTCTTTCCAGGAGCCACTATGCTCACCTGACCTGACTGGACAGCCACACCCAGTAATGTTAACCTAATGCGGTCGAAAATATAATCACAGATCAAAGCAAAAACAAACTAAATAACCTCTTATGGTCGCTGCATGGAATATGAGGACCCTTTTGGACACTGTTTTTAGGCATAACATCGCCATAGCAGCCATTAGTGAGTTCCGGTTCTTTAGACGAGGGTCAACTCACAAAACTGGGGTCCAGCTATACCTTCATCTGGAAGGGTAATCCTGCTGTGGAAAGAAACCGCATTTATGGAGTAAACTTTGCCATTCGCCAATCCATCCTAAATAGGCTAACTGATATGCTTGAGGGGTCAACGAGCGCATCATGACTCCCCGAGTCTTTCTTCATCAGTGCATATGACCCAACACTGGATGCAGAGGATGACATCAAGGAGAACTTTTACGCCGACCTTGACAGCGTGGTAAGCTCTATCCACAGAGATGATAAGGTTGTGCTCCTCGGTGCCTTCATTGACAGAGTTGGAAAACAGGCTGACATATGACAGGGAACCATAGAAAGAAATAAAGAAAGCAAGTGTAATCCCATATGCCTACTCCTCTTCAACAAGTGTGCTGAACACAGCTTCACTATCACCAACACCTTTTTAGGCTGCAGACATGTTCAAGTGTTCTTGGCAACACCCACGATCGAACGCTGGCATCTCATCTAACTTCAGCATTGTCAGAGAAACAGATCGCCGTGATACAGATCATCGGCTCGTCACAGCCAAATTCTCCCTTCATGTCACCACAAAAAGTCGAAGGGAAGATACTTCCAAAAAAGGGTTTAACACCAATCGACTAAAGGATCAAGCGGCAAAACAAGCTTTCCGAGAGCAGCTCGACGATAGGCTGATAAACAACCCAACAATCCAGCTTTCAAGCTGGACGCATATGGGGATGGGCGAAAGAAGGTGCTGTGTGAAGACCTTCTGGAAAAGGCTACCAGAGGCTTCTAAAGGTTGAAGGGAGCTTGTAAAATGTACAACCCATTGTGGCTGTTAAGACTGCACGTGCACTGTACACCTCTATGTGATCGTGTCTGTATGCAGAACATGTAAATGACAGGTTAGAATCTGTGTCATTATAGCCATATGGACTACCACATAAAATATCATGTACAGTTGGGGAATAATATTCTGTCCCACCTTGCGCTGGCTTGTGGAGATATCTGGCAAATCTCCTAATATTAAAAAGGGCATGAATGAACATTTCTTGGCTTATAATGAGGGTGCCATTTGGATGGAAACTTGCTACAATCCAAGCCCGGTTCCTTCATAATAGTTAACTACGTGCCCTGTTTACTTCTGCGAGAGATGCCAGATGTCTCCACTGGCCACAGCAATGTGTTGTGGTATATTATTCCCCAAGTGTACCTGTAAATAAGGAGAAATGTATCAAATAGTGTGGTTTTCATGTATGGGATTTTATTATTCATGATTGTATTATTAGGTAGCTTAGTAATCAATGTAAATAATCTAGCTATTTTATACTGACGATTAAAAACTAGTAGTAACAATATTCTGCCACCTGGGAACATAATCAGTAATTTCGCATATCATTTTGATTCACAATAATGTTCTACAGTAATTTATATTAAGAGAGAAAGTATTTTCAATGTAAAATTGTTATTGTCACAGAGAATAAATATAATTTACACACATTTCCATACCATTTTAAAGTATTTTCTGATTTTTTTTTATAAATATCGACAAAATATAATGCTCAAATCACTACATGATAATTAAATTTATTTAAGAGCATCTTCTTAGGAATCTATATCTGTAAACATAAGTGAAAACTTATGAGTCGTAATTGCGGCGTACCAGTCGGTCTGAAATAAAGTGACCATATATCTTGGAGCTGAAAGCGGGACATACCAAAAATCAAGAAAGAAAAACCCTAAACCCCATACACCAACACCGATTATACAGTTATACTTGACCCAAAACCAAAACAATTGTACATAACAATGGTATTTGCCTACTTACCTTCTAATGCTCGTATTTTTCACTGGATAAGATTTGTTTTAACATCCCTAGAGTTGATCTTAGCATATTGTAAAAATCCAGACAGGTTTGCTTAAAGTTAATTTCCGAGGGTTGGGAATTTTAGTTGTGATTTTCCAAATGTCCACAGCTTGTTCATGTGAGAGAACAGACGTTCGGTAGATGAATTTGTTCCAGGAAGACAGAGAATGAACTGAACCAATTTTAACATGTGCACATTGGTAATGTCTCCGTCTTTAAAGTGAGTGAACACTTCTACCCAGCGCTGGTCGGTAGGCAACTTAGCTGCATTCCACTCTGACACTTTTCCCTCGGACATATAACTTGGAATACAGCAAAACCCGTCAAATAACTCAATATCAAACTTTGAATCATAGAATTTCTTTGCAGCAGAAAAATTCATTGTTTTCTCAACGTCTTGCCATATTGGTATTTGCTTTAATGAGGTCAACTGCATATGTTTAAAGTCTTGCAAGTGACCTGACCACTGGCCTAAATACTGAACACATGTGTCATAAAAATCTATAATTTCTTTCTTCAATGCAGATGAGTCAATTAATCCACCTTCTTCAAGTTTGTTTGCTAGAACCCTCACTGAATGTGGCAAAAATACATTGACTGCACAAGGTTGTGCTCGACTTCTGCCCAATGATTCTAAAAAAAAAAAAATCTTTAGCACAACAGGACACTTGCTTTGACTGAGAAAATACGACTTAAAGCCAGGAAACATTCTACGAATGTACCCCAGTAGCTGTTTATATAAAATTTCCATAACTCGCAGAAGTCCATCAAGTCTTCTACTCTAACTGTATACAAGTAAAAATGTGGATATATGGTAACAACAACGGTTTCCATATCAGTTATTAAAAAGTTGCAGGTAGTCTGAACAGCATTATTTAAAATGTGGACACAGTGACACACCAACCAATACCAACCAATTCTCTGCCTAAGTAGGTATTAAGTTTCCTGAAAATTTTCTTAACTCCTTTTCTTTGAGCTCCACCAAATTTACAGTTTGTATTATCACCGCAGAAAGCAACTAATTTCTTGACGCACAGTCATTAGATCGGAAGCTTTGATTCTCTTTGAGTGTATGGTAGACCCACAAGCCCTCAACAGCAGCCACCTCCAGATCCTTACTGCTAGGGGACACACTTTTAAAAAGGGTAGTCTCTGTTTTGCTAGACGAGGCACTGACATCAGTATCTTTGTGTTTCTATCAGATCAGATGCTTAGCAATATCATTATCTCCACCTTGTTACATTTCATGCACCTAACATCACTTTCTGTCTTCGTTTTTGTAAGAAAGGGATATTTTGACTGCAGGGAGGAATTAAAAGTACACTTTTACTTGGGCATTTTCTCAACCAACATTAAGAAAAACTGTGCATGGTGACACGTGTAATGCTTCAACACTGAGGATTCAGTGAGAAGCATCGCCTACAGTTGCAGTTTTCCGCCTGTTTTCGTAATTTCTCTTCTCTTGTTGGTATACATTTTCAATGTTTGTACGTTATACAGGCATATCGAAAATTATAATGCCTTATATAATGTACAGAAACCATTGTGATATTGCAGTGCACTTTTTATATAGGTAAAGGCCTTTATAAACGGCAACAAATATAATTTTACATTCATGTGAACGAAAAATATTAAATGTATCACCTAAGATGACATTATGCCCGCAGCCGGAACAGGACAGGAATCATACGAAGATGGAGGGCAAAGTTGCCAAACATTACCTTTTGTGCCACTGCCAACCTACCTCTCTCTCTCTCTCTCTCTCTCTCTCTCTCTCTCAAAAACGTTTCGAATTTATTGTGTCAAAATTTATTCTTTCGTTAATGAAGAGGGACATATCGGGAAAATTCTGAAAATGCTGGACATTATCGGACGCTGTCAGAATACGCCCGGACGCTTGTTGAAAAATAAGGGACTGTCCCGCCGAAATCTGGACGTCTTGTCGCCTTTTGTAAGTGGCACCACCTGCCAGCAAAATACTTATATTGTTAATATGTTTGAGTGTCAAATATGATATTTGTAAAGAAAAGTGCACAAACATGCCCATCTGGAGTATTATGCTACTAATACAGACTACATGTTCAAACGTCAAATCCAACAGATGCAATTTATCCTGAAGGAATAAAAGTAGGTCATTCATTGGTACTAGTGTGAAAAGAGAATTGAGATCAAAACTTATTGGACAACTGAAGCACCGGAGAGATGTGGCGGCCCTGACGGTGTTCCACAAGGCCCAGGGATTCCGGTGGCCCCCCCGAGCTGCGTAGAGGAGCTTGAGAATGGTGCTGTCGAAGTGCCGAGGTCACGAGCCAGTCAACATCATGTGGAACCTTTTCACGGCGGCCATACCGGATGTCGAGAGGAGACTATTATCCAAAAGGTCAAGATGGCCGCTCATAGAAGGTGAGGGACACTCCCAACTCCACTGATTCTTCTGCGAACCTGACTTACTTATTTGTCAATTGAGCTCTACAATTTTTACTTTTTTATTACTATGTAATTTGTCTACAGTATTATGTGATTTGTCGATATGATTATTTTTGTAGTTTTAATTAATCCAATGTCATTAACTATGAGTAATAATTTATTGTAACATTCTTGGGGAAAGTTTTTCAGATAGAATAGATTTTACCGAGATTGTTATTTAAACCAGTTATCATGTGATTAGGCTAGAACCTTGTCAGTGATCTCCATGCAGGCAACTGTTTAAATCAGAAAAAACGCACATGGTACAGTTGCGGAAATGTGTTTCTACACTCTGTGATAGCCCCTGTCTCCAAACAGCAACATCACAAGTGTAGTCATACTATTTATGAATGAATGGGTATTGGTCATGCAACAACGGGCTTGACTGGTGAATAAGATTGCTATAGGTCATACAGGTTGGCCGTTTGGAGATTCGGGTGACCGCAGGGGATGTAGGAACACATTCCCGCAATTGTACATTGTGTTTCTTAAGCTTACTAATTAAATCATTGCGAATTAGAGATTGTGCCTGTAAGAGGAGTTAACATCCTAACCAACCACTTGGATAATTTGTAAGTGGCAAAACCAACAGAACCTGCAATAAGGCGTAATGTGCGTTAATCTATCCATACATATAAGGTAACAGGGTATTGATTTGTGAGAACTGTTTGGTGATATCTGGAATATATTCCAGTAACTCCTTCATTTTAAAGTTAAATAACTTATTACCATTTTCCAGATGATATTTTCTAAGCTCACAATAAGTGCTGTCATCAATTAGTAAGGAATTCATCTTTTCATTATAATCGATATTATCCAAAATTACATTAGCATTTGATTTATCGGCCTCAGTAATATGGATATTCTCATTTCTTTGCAAGGTTTTTAAAGCTGTTTAATTTTTTTTGGGGGGGGGGGATCTTTGAACGCAAACCCAAGGGAGATTTTCACCCCCGCTTTGTCGGACCACGTGATCACCGCATGGTCAGTGGCGGGAGAGGCGTGGGCCGCCCTGTAGCTTCGGGCTTTGTGTAGCAGTGGTAGAGGGCGGGTGTGCCGCCCTGCTCGCAGATTTGGTTTTTGTTTATAGTGCATTTTGGGTGATTTTCACCCGAGGTTTGTGATACAATACACACATATTATGCTTGTTATTTAAGTTTTCTTCTGTTTGCATGCAGTGAAATATAATTTTTTCAGGGTAATTTAGTGACTTTAGTGAACAATGGCAAAGAGGTCTAAAGATATTCTCTCCCAGGATGATCTGGACCACATTCTGAACACTACTAGTGAATTACCTGAGAACCTAAGTGATCTTGATAGTGAGGATGAAGGACAAGTGGATAATTTAGAATTTGAGGAACTACATGACAGTGATATAGACCAAGATTACAACCCTGAACCTAGTGATGTGGAGAGTGATTAGTCTAGTGATAGTGAAGTGCCCCTTCTGCCACCCTCAAGAAAAAAAGCAAGACGTACGTCAACCCCTGCAAAACGTTGTGGTGACTATAGGTCTCTTGCCCCTGCTTCTGCCCCTAGCGGTTGATCTCCTTGAGAACTGTGGCATGACCTTTGTGGGGACCATCAAGGCGAACAAGAAGGAAGTTCCCAAGGAGATGACGGATAGGGACAACCTCAGGCTAGGGTCAACTGCGTTCCTGTTCACAAAGGAGCTGACTCTGGTGTCCTACGTCCCAACAACGGCCAAGACGATGAAGAAACTAGTGCTACTGTTGTCTTCCATGCACACACAGCCAACCATCGGAAACACCGGCAAACCAGAGGTGATCGAATTCTATAATGCCACCAAAGGTGGCGTAGACACATTCGACCACTTCTACCCTGTCTGTGCTAACTGCATGCCAAAGTAGGTTGAGTTCTTGGTAGTTGTCAGCAATACCTATTTATTTTATACTAGCCATCAATTAATATCAAGTTTCAAACCACAGGAGAAAGATTTTCTGAAATTTTTGTCACTTCAAAAAAACAAAAAAGTTTCACCTAAAAAAATCCATTGAATATGCTTTCAATCACTGGGTAATTTATTAGTGATCCAAAAGTATCATTTAGAAGAGTAAATTATCGTTAAAATTATTCATAATAAATATATATTGCAGAAAGGGTATTTTTGCCTCTCAAAAAATACCCTATTTTTAAGCTCTGTCCCTACAGATCGTAGTGATGCTGGGAGGTTGCGGCTGCCGCAGCTGAGGCTCACCTGACCTGGCAGTACCCACGCTAACGCTCAAGCCTTCAGCTGCAGTATTATAGTTCCTTAGCTTTTTTATGTTCACTCATATAGTAATTTTCAGTATTTTTAGTCATTTTTTCAAAGTCATCCCCCCAAAGTATAAGTTTAAGTTATGGCATGGTTCCTAGAGGGAAACTAAAGCAGATGAGTTATATTTTCCATGTATTTTTGTAATTTTAATATATCTTAATTACAAGTACGTTTTTTATTGATCCGAAAATTGGGTATTTTTCTCACGGGGTTTGCGATGTATGAAGTCGAACAGATCGCTTGTGTTCTAGGGTTAACTTACTTAAAACACTATGTATTCAACCTTTGGCAAGGAAAACATCTTCATTTGTACTTTTTGTCGAATTATTCTTCTCCAATTTGATTATAATTTCAGTAATAACAATAAGATTAATGGTGCGCTGAACAATAGAAAGCTTCCTACCAAAACAAGTTTTTTATTTGTCTCTAGCTCGTAAGATGATAAATTTGTGAACAAATTTGGATCACCCAATTTAGTCCAGTAACTTCTGTCAATCAAAGCATTTAATTTACCATTTAATCTCCTTTTTTCACATTTGCTAAGTAATTGATATACAAATTCACAAATAATATGCCACTTATCATCACAAACAGTATTTTTTATTAGCATTTTACACTGAGTATTTTGTTTAAATGCCATTTTTACTTTACCACTTGAATCCTTGAAAAATGAGTACAGCAACACTTTATCCAACTCAGAGAAGGCTTGATTGTCGAGATTTCTTAATTTTCTTGGAAGATAAGACTTGGGAACAATCATTTCTTCTCTACATTCTTTCGAAAATTCAATTTGTTTTTCAGGCTATGAGCTTTCAGTAAACGGTACATGGGGCGAAGATGAGGGTATTGTTGACAGCATAAGGACAGTCTGAGAGAGACGAGTTTGTTCCACATTTCTTGTCGGTCCACAATGATAACTCAGAGAAGAAAAAAAATACACAGGAAAAAGAAAACCATAGAGCACCTTAGCTTTTGTCTTTAAGACATCTTCAAAGGCAACGGAATTACAAGGACTTTATATACAGGCCGGGCCTGGTTAAGGTTACGGGGTGGCCCGCAGTAAATTAAAATATGACTGGAATTTATCTACTGCAAGCATTTTTTATTTATAATTTATAATTAAGCTGAGTAGTAAAATTAATACAGAAATGAGCACGAATTATAATGGCTTTATTAAGCGTGTAACCTTTTATAAAATAAATTATTAGTTAAATTAATATTGACAATAAAATACCTACATGGGTATTGAGCTTCATACATTTACAAGAAAGTTTTCTTCGATATTGCCACTATTTCTAGTTTAGCTCAAGATGACAAAAGTTACCGTATATCGCCTTAGTCACCCAAGAAACAAGTGATCGTGGGCCCTTCTTGCCCGGTGGCAGAATCGGTGGTACTTTTACAGGTTAATATAATCATGGTCGTGGTTGTTATAATCATGGTCGTGGTTTTTTATAATCATGGTCGTGGTTGTTATAATCATGGTCGTGGTTTTATAATATGGTCGTGGTTGTTATAATCATGGTCGTGGTTGTAATAATCATGGTCGTCATTGTTATAATCATGGTCGTGGTTGTTATAATCATGGTCATGGTTGTTATATTCATGGTCATGGTTGTTATAATCACGGTCGTGGTTGTTATAATCATGGTCGTTGTTCTTATGATCATGGTCAGGTTATTATAAATCATGGTCGTGGTTATTATAATCATATTCGTGGTTGTTATAATCATGGTCGTGGTTGTTATAATCATGGTCGTGGTTGATATAATCATGGTCGTGGTTGTTATAATCACGGTCGTGAGTGTTATAATCATGGTCGTGGTTGTTATAATAATGGTGGTAGTTGTTATATTCATAGTCGTGGTTGTTATAATAATGGTTCTGGTTGTTATAATCATAGTCGTGGTTGTTATATTCATGGTCGTGCTTGTTATAATCATATTCGTGGTTGTTCTAATCATGGTCGTGGTTATTATAATCATGGCCGTGGTAGATTATAATCATGATTCTGGTTGTTATAATCATGGGCGTGGTTGTTATAATCATGGTCGTGGTTTGTTTATGATCATGATCGTGGTTGTTATAATTATGGTCGTGGTTGTTATAATCATGGTCGTGGTTGTTATGATCATAGTCGTGGTTGTTATGATCATAGTCGTGGTTGTTATAATCATTGTCGTAGGTGTTATAATCATGGTCGTGCTTGTTATAATCTTATTCGTGGATTTTATAATCATGGTCGTGGTTGCTATAATCATGGTCGTCATTGTTATAATCATGGTCGTGGTTGTTATAATCATGGTCATGGTTGTTATATTCATGGTCATGGTTATTATAATCATGGTCGTGCTTGTTTTAATCATGGTCGTGGTTGTTATGATCTTAGTCGTGGTTGTTGTGATTGGTATAATCATGGTCGTAATTGTTATAATCATGGTCGTGGTTGTTTATAATCATTGTCGTGGTTGTTTATAATCATTATCTTGGTTATTATAACCATGGCGTAGCTATTATAATCATGGTCGTGCTTGTTTATAATCATGGTCGTGCTTGGTGTAATCATGGTCGTGGTCGTTATGATCAGGTCGTGGTTGTTATAATCATGGTCATGGTTATTATAATCTTTGTCGTGGTAATTATAATCATAATCGTGGTTGCTATATTCATGGTCGTGGTTGTTATAGTCATGGTCGTGGTTGTTATAAGCATGGTCGTGGTTATTATAATCATGGTCGTGGTTGTTATAATCATGATAGAGGTTATTATAATCATGGTCGTGGTAGTTATAATTATGGTACTGGTTGTTATAATCATGGTAGCGGTTGTTATAATCATGGGCGTGGTTGTTATAATCATGGTCGTCGTTATTATAATAATGGTCGTGGTTGTTATAATCGTAGTCACGGTTATTATAATCATGGTCGTGGTTATTATAGTCATGGTCGTGGTTGGTATAATCATGGTTGTGGTTGTTATAATCATGGTCGTGGTTGTTATAATCATGGTCGTGGTTATGATTATAGTCGTAGTTGTTCTAATCATTGTCGTGGTTGTTAAAATCGTATTGGTGTGTTATAATCATGGGCGTGGTTGTTATAATCATAGTCACGGTTATTATTTTTTCATGGTTGTGGGTGTTATAATCATGGTCGAGGTTGTTATAATCATGGTCGTGGTTATGATTATAGTCGTGGTTGTTATAATCATAGTCGTGGTTGTTATAATCATGGTCGTGATTGATATATTCATGGTCGTGATTGATATAATCATAGTCGTGGTTATGATCATTGTCGTGGTTATTATAATCATGGTCATGCCTGTTATAATCATGGTTGTGGTTGTTATGATCATAGTCGTGGTTGTTATGATCATAGTCGTATTAATCATGGTCGTGGTTGATATAATCATTGTCGTGGTTGTTATAATCATGGTAGTGGTTGTTATAATCATGGGCGTGGTTATATAATCATGGTCGTGGTTATTATAATCATGATCGTTGGCTATTATATTCATGGTCCTGCTTGTTAATAATCATGGTCGTCGTTGTTATAATCATGGTCGTAGTTTGTTATAATGATGGTCGCGGTTTATTTAAAATCATGTTCGTGGTTTTTATAATCATGGTCGTGGTTATTATAATCATGGTCGTGGTTGTAATAATCATAGTGAGAGTTATTATGATCATGGTCGTGGTAGTTGTAATCATGGTACTCGTTGTTATAATCATGTTTGCAGTTGTTATAATCATGGGCGTGGTTGTTATAATCATGGTCGTCATTGTTATAATCATGGTTGTGGTTGTTATAATCATGGTTGTGGTTGTTTATATTCATGGTCATGGTTGTTATAATCCTTGGTCGTGGTTGTTATAATCATCGTCGTGGTTGTTATGATCCTGGTCGCGGTTATTATAATCATGGTCGTGGTTGTTATTATCATGGTCGTGGTTGTTATAATCATGGTCTTCGTTTTATAATCATAGTCGTGGTTATGATCATAGTCGTTGTTGTTATAATCACAGTCGTGGCTATTTATATTCTGGTCGTGGTTATTATAATCATGGTTCGTAGTTATTATGATTATGGTCGTGGTTATATGCCGACCATGATATAACAAAGACCAATATGATTATAACGTACGATCATGATTATAACGACCATGATTATAACAACCGACTATATCATAACAACGCCTGAGATCATAACTTGCGGTTGTTATAATCATGGTTGAGTTTATTTATAATCATGTTGCGTGGTTATGATTATAGCCGTAGTTTGTTATAATCGTAGTCTGGTTGTTGTTCATTGTCGTGAGTGTTATAATCATGGTCGTGGTTGTTATAATCATATTCGTGGTTTTTATAATCATGGTCGTAGTTTGCTATAATTCATGGTCGGTTGTTATGATCATAGTCGTGGTTGTTATAATCATGGTCGTGCTTGGTGTAATCTGGTGTGGTCTTTTGCATCATAGTGTGGTTATTATTATCATGGTCGTTGGAGTTATAATCATGGTCGTGGTTGTTATAATCGTATCGTGGTTGTTATAATCATGGTGATGGTTGTTATAATCATGGTTGTGGCTGTTATATTCATGGTCGTGGTCGTTATGATCATAGTCATGGTTGTTATGATCATAGTAGTGGTTGTTATAATCATGGTCGTGGTTGTAATAATCATGGTCGTGGTTATTATAATCTTTGTCGTGATTGTTATAATCATGGTGATGGTTGTTATAATCATGGTTGTGGCTGTTATATTCATGGTCGTGGTCGTTATGATCATAGTCATGGTTGTTATGATCATAGTAGTGGTTGTTAAAATCATGGTCGTGGTTTTTATAATCATGGTCGTGGTTATTATAATCATGGTCGTGGTTGTTATAATCATGGTAGAGGTTATTATGATCATGGTCGTGGTAGTTGTAATCATGGTACTCGTTGTTATAATCATGTTCGTAGTTGTTATAATCATGGGCGTGGTTGTTATAATCATGGTCGTCATTGTTATAATCATGGTTGTGGTTGTTATAATCATGGTCGTGGTTGTTATATTCATGGTCATGGTTGTTATAATCATGGTCGTGGTTGTTATAATCATGGTCGTAGTTGTTATGATCCTGGTCATGATTATTATAATCATGGTCGTGGTTTATTATCATGGTCGGTTTATTATAATCAAGGTGTTGGTTTTTATAATCATAGTCGTGGTTTGTTATAATCATGGTCGTAGTTGCTATGATCATGGTCGTGGTTATAATGTACGACCACGGTTATTCAACCACCAATGATTTATAACAAATATGATATAACGACCATGATTATATAACCACGACTATGATCATAACAACCGATAAGATCATAACAGGTTGTTATAATCATGGTCGTGGTTGTTATAATCATGTTCGGGTTATGATTATAGCGTGGTTATTGCAATCGTAGTCGTGGTTGTTGTAATCATTGTCGTAGGTGTTATAATCATTCGTGGTTGTTATAATCATATTCGTGGTTTTTATAATCATGGTCGTGGTTGCTATAATCATGGTCGGGGTTGTTATGATCATAGTCGTGGTTGTTATAATCATGGTCGTGCTTGGTGTAATCATGGTCGTGGTCTTTATGATCATAGTCGTGGTTGTTATTATCATGGTATTGGGTGTTATAATCATGGTCGTGGTTGTTATAATCATTGTCGTGGTTGTTATAATCATGGTGATGGTTGTTATAATCATGGTTGTGGCTGTTATATTCATGGTCGTGGTCGTTATGATCGTCATGGTTGTTATGATCATAGTAGTGGTTGTTTATAATCATGGTCGTGGTTGTAATAATCATGGTCGTGGTTATTATAATCTTTGTCGTGATTGTTATAATCATGGTGATGGTTGTTATAATCATGGTTGTGGCTGTTATATTCTTGGTCGTGGTCGTTGCAGTCATAGTCATGGTTGTTATGATCATAGTAGTGGTTATTAAAATCATGGTCGTGGTTTTTATAATCATGGTCGTGGTTATTATAATCATGGTCGTGGTTGTTATAATCGAGGTAGGTTATTATGATCATGGTCGTGGTAGTTGTAATCATGGTATCTCGTTATTTATAATCATGTTCTGTTATTTATAATCATGGGCGTGGTTGTTATAATCATGGTCGTCATTGTTATAATCATGGTTGTGGTTGTTATAATCATGGTCGTGGTTGTTATATTCATGGTCATGGTTGTTATAATCATGGTCGTGGTTGTTATAATCATGGTCGTGGTTGTTATGATCCTGGTCATGATTATTATAATCATGGTCGTGGTTGTTATTATCATGGTCGTGGTTGTTATAATCACGGTCTTGGTTTTTATAATCATAGTCGTGGTTATGATCATAGTCGTGGTTGTTATAATCACAGTCGTGGCTGTTATATTCATGGTCGTGAGTGTTATAATCATGGTCGTCAGTGTTATAATCATGGTCCTGGTTATTATAATCATATTCGTGGTTGTTATAATCATGGTCGTGGTTGGTATAATCATGATCGTGGTTGTTATAATCATGGTCGAGGTTGTTATAATCACGGTCGTGAGTGTTATAATCATGGTCGTGGTTGTTATAATAATGGTCGTAGTTGTTATATTCATAGTCGTGGTTGTTATAATCATGGTTGTGGTTGTTATAATCATAGTCGTGGTTGTTATATTCATGGTCGAGCTTGTTATAATCATATTCGTGGTTGTTCTAATCGTGGTGGTGGTTGTTACAATCATGGTCGTGGTTGTTATAATCATGGTCGGGGTTGTTATAATCATTGTCGTGGTTATTATAATCATAGTCGTGGTAGATTATAATCATGATTCTGGTTGTTATAATCATGGTAGTGGTTGTTATAATCATGGGCTTGGTTGTTATAATCATGGTTGTGGTTATTATAATCATCGGCGTGGTTGTTATAATCATAGTCACGGTTATTTTAATCATGGTCGTGGTTGTGGTTGTTATAATCATGGTCGTGGTTGTTATAATCATGGTCGTGGTTGTTATAATCATGGTTGTGGTTGTTATAATCATGGTCGTGGTTATAATTATAGTCGTGGTTGTTATAATCATATTCGTGGTTGTTATAATCATTGTCGTGAGTGTTATAATCATCGTTGTGGTTGTTATAATCATATTCGTGGTTTTTATAATCATGGTCGTGGTTGTATAATCAAGGTCGGGGTTGTTATAATCATGGTCGTGGTTGTTATAATCATGGTCGTGGTTGTTATAGTCATGGTCGAGGTTTATAATCATGGTCGTGCTTGTTATAATGATTTTCGTGGTTGTTATGATCATAGTCGTGGTTGTTATGATCATAGTCGTGGTTGTTATAATCGTGGTCTTGGGTATTATAATCATGGTTGTGGTTGATATTATCATTGTCTTGGTTGTTATAATCATGGCCGTGGTTATTAAAATCATGGGCGTGGCTGTTATAAACATGGTCGTTGTCGTTATGATCATAGTCGTGGTTGTTTTGATCATAGTCGTGGTTGTTATAATCATGGTCGCGGTTGTTATAATCATGGTCGTGGTTATTATAATCTTTGCCGTGGTTGTTATAATCATAATCGTGGTTGCTATATTCATGGTCGTGGTTGTTATAAGCCTGGTCGTGGTTATTATAATCATGGTCGTGGTTATTTATAATCATGGTCGTGGGTGTTATAATCATGATCGTGGTTGTTATAATCATGGTCGTGGTTGTTATAATCATGTTCGTGGTTATGATTATAGTCGTGGTTGTTATAATCGTAGTCGTGGTTGTTATAATCATTGTCGTGAGTGTTATAATCATGGTCGTGGTTGTTATAATCATATTCGTGGTTTTTATAATCATGGTCGTGGTTGCTATAATCATGGTCGGGGTTGTTATAATCATGGTCGTGGTTGTTAAAATCATGGTCGTGGTTCTTATAATCACGATCGTGGTTATTATAATCATGGTAGTGGTGCTATGATCATGGTCAATTGGTTATGTAACATGTTAACAACCGCAATATGATTAAACAACACGATTCGATATAACATACGACCATGATTATAACAACGCGACTTATAATCCTCAACAACCGACTAAGATATCCTCGGGTTTATAATCAAGATCGTGGTTGTTATAATCATGGTCGTGGTTGTTATAATCATGGTCGTGGTTGTCATAATCATAGTCGTGGTTATGATCATTGTCGTGGTTGTTATAATCATGGTTGTAGTTGTTATGATCATGGTCGTAGTTGTTATAATCATGGTCGTGGTTGTTATGATCATGGTCGTGGTTGTTATAATCATGGTCGTGGTTGTTATAATCATAGTCGTAGGTGTTATAATCATGGTCGTGGGTGATATAGTCATAGTCGTGTGTGATATAATCATAGTCGTGGTTGTTATAATTATGGTCGTGGTTGTTATAATCATATTGGTGGGTGTTTATAATCATGGTCGTGGTTGTTATAATCATGGTCGTGGTTATGATCATGTGGTTGTTATCGTGGTTGTTATAATGGTCGGTCGTGTTGTTATAATCATGGTCGTCATTATTATAGTCATGGTCGTTATGATCATAGTTGTGGTTGTTATAGTCATGGTCGTGGTTGTTATAATAATGGTCCTGGATGTTATAATCATAGTCCTGGTTGTTATAATCATGGTAGTAATTGTTATAATCATGGTCGTGGTTGTTAAAATCATAGTTGTGGTTGTTATAGTTATGGTCGTGGTTGTTATATTCATGGTCCTGGATGTTATAATCTTGGTCCTGGTAGTTATAATCAAGGTCGTGATTATTATAATCAAGGTCGTGGTTATTATAATCATCGCCGTGGTTGTTATAATCATGGTCTTGTATTTTATAATCATGGTCGTGGTTGTTATAATCATGGTCGTGGTTGTTATAATCATGGTCGTGTTTGTTATAATCATGGTCGTGGATGTTATAATCATGGTCGTGGTTGTTATAATCATGGTCGTGGTTGTTATAATCATTGTCTTGGTTGTTATTATCATGGTCGTGGTTGTTATAATCATGGTCGTGGTTGTTATAATCATTGTCGTGGTAGTTATAATCATGGTCGTGGTTGTTATAATCATTGTCGTGTTTGTTATAATCATTGTCGTGGTTGTAATAATCATGGTCGTGGTTATGATCATAGTCGTGGTTGTTACAATCATGGTCGTGGTTGCTATAATCATGGTCTTGGTTGTTATAATTATAGTCGTGCTTGTTATACTCATGGTCTTGGTTGTTGTAATCATGGTCGTGGTTGTTGTAATCATAGTCGTGGTTGTTATTATCATGGTCTTGGTTGTTATAATCATAGTCGTGCTTGTTATAATCATGGTCCTGGTTGTTGTAATCATGGTCGTGGTTGTTGTATTCATGGTCATGGTTGTTATAATCATGGTCGTGGTTGTTTTAATCTTGGTCGTCGTTGTTGTAATCATGGTCGTGGATGTTATAATCATAGTCGTGGTTGTTATAATCATTGTCGTGGTTGTTATAATCATGGTCGTGGGTGTTATAATCATAGTCGTCGTTGTTGTAATCATTGTCGTGGTTGTTATAATCATGATTAAATGGTTGTTATAATCCTTGGTAGTGGTTGTAGATGTAATGGTCAATAAAGTTGTTATATTCATAGTCGTTGTTCTTCCGTCATGGTCGTTGTTGTTATAATCATGGTCGTCGTTGTTATAATCCTTGGTCATGGTTGTTATAATCATATTGATGGCTGTTATAATCAAGATAGTGGTTGTTATAATCATGGTTGTGGTTGTTATAATCATGGTCGTAGTTGTCATAATCATGGTCGTGGTTATGATCATTGTCGTGGTTGTTATAATCATGGTTGTAGTTGTTGTGATCATGGTCGTAGTTGTTATAATCATGGTCGTGGTTGTTATAATCATATTCGTGGTTGATATAATCATTGTCGTGGTTGTTATAATCATTGTCGATGTTGTTATAATCATGGTCGTGGTTGATATAATCATCGTCGTGGTTGTTATATTCATGGTCGTGGTTGTTATAATCATGGTCGTGGTTGTTATAATCATGGTCGTGGTTGTTATAATCATGGTCTCAGTTGCTATAACTATGGTCCTGGTTGTTATAATCATGGTCCTGGATGTTATAGTCATGGTCCTGGTTGTTATAATCATTGTCGTGATTGTTATAATCATGTTCGTGGTTATTACAATCATGGTCGTGATTGTTATAATCATGGTCGTGGTTGTTATAATCATGGTCGTGGTTGTAATCATGGTCGGTTGTTATAATCATCTTCCTGGTTGTTATAATCATGGTCGGGTTGTTATAATCATGGTCGGTTGCTATAATCATGGTCGGTTGTTATAACTATGATCCTGGTTGTTATAATCATGATCGTGGTTGTTATAATAATGATCCTGGTTGTTACAATCATTGTCGTTGTTATAATTGGCGGTCATAGTTGTGATCAGGCGGTCGTGGTTTATAATCAGGCGGTCGTGGTTGTTATAATCTTGGCCGTCGTTGTTATATAATGGTTGTTATAATCATAGTCTTGCTTGTTATAATCATGGTCGTGGTTGTTATAACTGGTGGTCGGTTGTTATAATCATGGTCGTGGGTTGTTATAATCTTGGTCGTCGTTGTTATAACTGGTGGTCGTGGTTGTTATAATCATGGTCGTGGTTGTTATAACTATGGTCGGTTTTTATAATCATGGTCGTGGTTGTTATAATCATATTCGTGGGGGTTTATAATCATGGTCGTGGTCGTTATAATCATGGTCATGGGTTATAATCATATGTGTTGTTATAATCATGGGTGGTTGTTATAATCATGGTCGTCGTTATTATAATCATTGTCGGGTTGTTATAATCATGGTCGTGGTTGTTATAATCATAGTCTTGCTTGTTATAATTGGCGGTCGTATAATCAAAGTCGTGTGATTTAATCATGGTCGGGTTGTTATAATCATGGCCGCGGTTATAACTGCATAGGTGATTGTTATAATCATGGTCGTCGTGGGTTGTTATAATCATGGTCGTGGTTGTTATAATCATGGTCGGGTTATTACAATCATGGTCGTGGTTGTTATAATCGGTCGTGGTTGTTATAATGGCGGTAGTGGTTGTTATAATTATGGTCGTGGCTGTCATAATCATGGTCGTCGTTGGTATAATCATGGTCGTGGTTGTTACAAACATGGTCGGGTTGTCATAATCATGGTCGTGGTTATGACCATAGTCTTGGTTGTTATAATCATTGTCGTTTTTTATAATTATGGTCAAGTTGTTATGATCATGGTCGTTATTGTTATAATCATGGTCGGGTTGTTATAATCTTGGTCGGAGTTGTTATAATCATGGTTGTGGTTGTTATAATCATAGTCGTGGTTGTTATAACCATGGTCGTGGTTGTTATAATCATGGTCGTGGGTGATATAATCACAGTCGTGGTTGCTATAATCATGGTCGTGGTTGTTATAATCATGGTCGGGTTATGATCATAGTGGTGCTGTTATAATGCGGTCGTGGTTGTTATAACTGGCGATCGTGGTTG